>NW_025829669.1:608430-661489 GCF_002878395.1 Capsicum annuum | reverse complement strand
ATAGGATGCTAAAGGGTCTCTCGAGCCTTTGTGATTCGAGATGCTCGTCGCGGCCAAAGCCTCAGTTCGAGTTATGACAAGTTTGGTATCAGAGCACAGTTCATAGTCCCAGGATGTCTACAAATCTATGTGTAGTAAAGTCTTGCTTATAGGTGTGTTGTGCACCACACTTATAATCAGGAGGCTATCGAGCATTTAGGAGTTGTTTCTCATTCTTTCATACTCTAGTTCATGCTATAGAGTAGCCCATATGGAAGTTGTCTAAATTTCTTCCTTGCTCTAACTTTATGGGACATACCTCATTGTCGACGCGATATAAGTCCAAGAGTTTAGATCCCCAATGTGTAGTTCTTTCTGATTGAATTATCCATGAAGTTATGAGATAGCACAAGGACACGGGAGGGTCCATTAGTTCTTCAAAGTGTATTGATTCAACTGTATACCTCTATCTTAATGCAATCGTGCTTTTCAGCCTGAGGTACAAAGTGTATTCAATCCCTTTCAAAATCCTTGTTATAGATGTCATGCTTAAGGGTAGAGATATATAGCAGAATGTTGGGATAGTATTTCCACCCGAGTAGGGGTATATGTTAAGGTGTCATGACCTATTTGTAGTAAGATGATCCAAAAGTTAGTGATATGAAGTAATAAGTCTAGAAGTTAGTGTGAGGGTGACTTTTGTATAAAGAAGATAGTTTTAGTTGTATAACCTTGATTGAAGAATGGGTTTTCATTTTATTGTGATAGACTCGTGTTGAGGCAAGAGTTATAGATTGTATGGTAATCTGTGAAGGAAGTGATAGGCTATGATTGTTATTTATTCAAAATAGGGAACGAACCTAGAATGGATAATTATGGTAGTTGTAGAAATTATTTATAGATGGCAACGAAAAGGGGTAGGTTAGCCAATAAGTTATAAGTATAGACTAACTTGGGTAAAACTTAGTGATGTTTATGGAATTTTGAAAGTAGTCTAAATGTGTGCATGGGTAGGTTGATTTAATATGAGAAAGTAGAATATGTTGATAGGATCGTAATGGGTCATATTATAAGACTAATATCAACTACCCTTATTATGTGACTTTACCTCCTTGATTTTCTTTTATCTAATAGTTGTAAACTAGTAAAGCATATGAAAAGATATGTAGTAGATTTTGAGGTTCAATAGTTATGTCATGAGAGGATGTGATTGTAGGTCTTAGTTAAATGAAATAAGGTATTTTGGGTTGATTTCCAAATTTGATAGACTAGTATAGTAGGTGGCATGCTTCATCAGTGTTATATAATTGGTGCAAGACAATAGGCCATAACCATAGATGTGGACTGCGGTGGAAATAATACTAGCTTAAGATTAATGATACATGTTTTGTGGGAATGAATTAGTAAGATTGATGTGGTGTGTGAAATATCCTAGGTTGGCATCTTGTGGAAAAAAAGTGGATAATTGTGATATATATACATGAGTACTAAGGTAAAATGATGAATTATGGTGAGTCATTAAGTGGGTAATGGCGTAAGTATATAAGGATAAGCCGAACCCCCAGGTAACATATGTTAGATAAGGTTTTATGCGTATAAGTGTCATGTGTACCTAGTTCACGTTCTTGAATTTTGTAGTATGGAGAAGTCTGGGAACCTATGGTATGGTCTTCTTTAGAGTTGAATTGAGGAAATATAGGTAGGCAATGTGCATCTTTTGTATAGTCTTACAAAATTTGTTAAGTTGTAAGTTATGTGTTTAGAGATCTAATGTTAGTGTGTTAAGTAGTGGAGAATGAACCATTATGTAATAAGGAGTGTGGATGTGTATGCTCATGAGAGTGTGAGTCGTAGGGTGATGGCTATAGAGGCTAGCAAAAATTAAGAGTAGCATTTCCGGAATGCAATACCTTCAGCCTATAGTTTATTAGTGGGAGTTTAGAATTTATGTATTTGGTGATACCTCATTATGCTAAGTGTTGTTCTTGTAGATTTAATGAGAGGTTATGTCTGCAAGCCTAGAATTGTGACTTCAATATAAGGGGGAAATGCTGAATTAAGGTAGTTATCAAATTTTCTTGAGGTGTCAAGTTTCAGGAAAGAGTCATGATAAATCTATTCCTATTCAAGCAAGCTTCTCCTACTTCAATTTAAAAGGACATCTACCAATGTCTTATGTATTTAAGTCCTTCTTATGTCTGTAGTTTGAGCTCTCTATGTAAGTCATGCCATGTTCCGACATCCAAACTAGAATCAATGGTGTCTTAGTAAATCCATTCTTTCATGTACTCAAGCTCTGTGTCATGATTCTCATAATCCAAACAAAAATCCATGTCTAAGGAACTGTGTTTTGATATGTTATTGATTCATTTTATGTTGGGATTAGCCAAAGTGATAAGGTTCATGCAAACTCATGACTATATCATCTTTGAAAAAGAGTAGCAATAGCTTTAAGTATCAATCCTTGTCTTAATCATTGAATTCATGAATTCCGGCCTTATATTATACAACTCATGATGTACGCGCTCATGTTTCTTACTGTGGTCTGCTCTAAGAACTCATGATGTATTGTTTTTATGTCAAAACGACTCTCTATCTATGGTCTAGACATTTGATATATGAAGCACTTCATTCATATTACATTGCATCTGGCAATTCATGCCCCACTTTGAGTAGAACAACTAGTATAAGTTATAATAGAATAGTGTTACCCTCATTCATGACGCTTATGTTTGGGTCCCTCAATGAACCTCCATATATTAGTACTATAGTGGTTATGGAAGTAGTAATGTTTTAGGTAGGAGAGTAGATGTTCTTGAATGTGAAAATTTTGATGTGATTTCTTGAGCTAAGGTTATAGGTGAAAGGGAAAGAAGGAGATAAACTTTCATTATGTGAAATAGTTAGGAATGAGATATGTGGCGAAAATCTTTATGAGGGTGATTGAATTTACTCGTCTTAGTGGGGAGATCCATGAAGTGGGTGTAGTAATGATAGGCTTGAATGTTGTGATTGATGAAAACATAAACATATGTACTATGTGGTTAGTACTCCTTGAATTAAAACCAGAGGGTTTTTTATGGTAGTGGTAAAGTGAAGTAATATTCTTAAAGGTATGTAGAGTATGGGGTCCCATAGCTTAATCTAGCACTTTCTTCCTTTGAGTTAGGCTTCAACATAGAAGTACAATGAAGCGGGACTCAAATTCTTGTGGTTAGGTGTGTTATGGGAGGATTGTAAGTTGGAAATGGTTATTTATTGTTTGGGGTATAGATGAGTAGTGTTTCTAAGTTTAAGGTCTATTCGTTGTATCTTGCATGGTGGAGAATTCTTCTATTCCTATCTCCTGCAAAATCTCATTTCATGATTAGTACCGATGTAAATTAGGCCTATGATCACCAAATAAACTCATGCCTTATGTTGTGATGATTATGGTCCCTAGAACTCATTTGCAAGGTCATCTTTATGTCAATTCTTATTTTCTCACACTTCGTTCTTACACATTTCACTAGGGGTTTTCATGAAGTTTTTTCGATGCCATTGCATATTTTACTGGGGAAAAATATTCAATGTGAGGTAACATTCTTTATTCCATACTTTTAGAGCTTCAACAAGTTCCTACCCATCATTCAAGGACGAATAATCCCAACGGGGAGATAATGTAACACCCCGCACTTTCGGACTAAAGTTGAACCGTCTTTCCTACATTTATAGACTTGAATCCAATTGTTTCTACTTAGATATAAGTGTGAATGACACTTCCTTTGTGTGTAAACATCTTTGGAGATGAATATACATCATAAAAATCTCCAAGCTCAAAAGTTAAGGGGAGCACTTTCCTATCTATCGAATTTTTGTTGATGATTTTTCTTGGGTCAATTTCCAGTGACTGTCTACTAGGATATAAAGAGACATGTGTCCTACTATATATCAAATTAAATCCCTTCGAGTCTTCTTTTCAACGCCACTGACCGTTCATCAATCCAAATTCGGAGTTGAAATTTATGAGTGTTTGAATGAGGCACTGTCCAGGGTGTGCGATGGATATGGGACACGCACCAATCGCCAAAGCACATTGCCTTAGCTATATTTTGGACATGCGACCCAAACCCTAAGGTTTTCTCTGTCCATGCGACGCATAGCCTTTCCGGGGCATCAAAAAGTGTTCTGTTTGATTTATTTTAAGGGCATAAAGGCCTTTTATCATCTCATAACCATTCCTAACCCTCTTTGGACAAAATTAAGGCCTTATAAACGTTATATTGCCTCTATAAATTCCCAAATATCGTTCCATATGCAAGATGGGAGAAACTACCTAGGTTTTGAGGATACTACTCTCTAAGGGGCCAATCTCTCTATGTTTCCTTCTATTTTTCTCTGTCAAAAGGTACGTGGGACTATCCTAAATCTCACGGCATAAATTTTATTATTTTAACAATATATATATATATATATATATATGTAATGAATTTTTGAGATCATTTAAGGAGCATGCATCATAAACCCATTTTGATGAAAGTACGTAATTATCATGGGTTTTTTCATAAGCTTGATTTATAATCTTATACATACATGTTTGAGTTCAAAAGTGATTTATGACCATGATTTGAGAAATTCCCTTCCCCATGACGAAATTTATGGTCTTAGTATGTTATGAATTGTGAATTCGGTTTGAGAATATGAATTATAAGCTCCTTTTTTATCATGAGATTTACATATAACAAATGTTGGGGGGTTTTTATGAATGAAGATGATTCTTGCATTTAAATGCCTCTTTACTTATTATTGATGGTTGTGTCATATGTTTTTTTCAAAAAGGTGATTTCTATTCTAAATGCTATGATTTTCTAATAAAGAAACTGCATGTACTTAATGATTGAATTGGCCACCGCGTGTTTAAATCTTGAAAAGAGAGTATGTATGGATCAGTTTGCACGTGCTTTTGAAATAAGAACTCTCTTGTGATTTTAAATTCTTTGGGTCGTCATTAATATGCTTTTAAGTAAGAAAGGCTATGGATATGATGTGGTATGAAATGAATCACTTGCAAGTCTGGGTATGATGATATCTTGTTGTGATATGCCCTTAACAGAATACGAAAAGAACTGTTTATAAGCATGAAGTATGTTTTTAATAGGCTAAAATTGGATTTAAAAAGAGTTAGATGGCTACCCGAAGAAGACACGAGTTCAGATAACTCGTTGTCCGAAACCGCATTTTAACGACACGAGTTTTATTTTACCCTGAAACAGGGGATTGTATGCTAGCGATGACCTTTTGGTGTAGTAGAGAGCAAAGACCTCAACCCTTGCGGTAAACTTGGCATGGGAGCTTGGCCGCCGAGCCAAGGGCGGATTCCATATAATCCGTGGGATTGTAAACTTGTAGGGTGTACCATTGTAATACCCTGTACATTTCCTAGCTTAAATTCTCTCCTAGAACGTTAAAGATTATCTACAAAAAGGAATAACATTTGTTACGTATAGAATTTTCCAGATTTAGACCTTCCTTATGTGGGAAATTGAATAAGCTTTCCATGGATGCCAAATTCTCCCAATTTTGACACACAGTGAAGAAGTTAAGCCATTTTTAGTAAAGTCGTGTGCCAACCGGGCAATCACCACGTCGCGGTGAAGGAAAAATTCATAATTGTAATTTTCCAGTGAACCTCCGTAATATTTTCACATTGCGAAGAGGTCCAAATTCCTATTTGTCAATTTCTAGTAAGCCTACGCGATTTCACCGCATCGCGACTATGACCAAAATGGCATTTCAAAGGGGAACCGCAATAGCTCCGCATTGCGGAGAACGTCCAGTTTTCTCTCGTCATTTTTCAGTGACCCACTGCAATAGTGGCGTGTTGCGATGGCCTACCAATTCAAAAAAATATTGCTTTTTTAATTTCGACTAAAAGTTTAAAGGGGGTATTTTAGTCAATTCTCAAGCCCCCAATCTGTCCAAAACATGAGATTAAACCCATTCTAAGCCTATTATGCTCATTATCCATCAATTCTTTCTCAAACAAAAACCCTAGAGTTCAAGGCTTCTTTTCCAAGAAATCAAATTCCACCATTATTTCTCCAAGAAAACTCAAAATTGAGGATTCCCAAGACAAGATAATCAAGAACTCATCTTCAAGAACTCAATTAGGAATCAATAATTCAAGATTCTGCATCTAATCATCTACCAAGGTATGTGGAGTTTATGAACAAGGATATTCTTTCATCCTTGTGCCCAAAACTAGTTTTGATTACAATTTCATATGATTTTGAATTAATACCCACGCATTTAGAATTAGGGTTCATACCCATTATTGCTATTTGCAAGATTATGAGTTTTAAGAGATTTTGATGTTGAATTGCATGTCTATTTTCATATTTTCATGACTAGTGCAGTAATTTCCAGATTTTGAGATGAATTATCATTGTTTTCATTTTCAAGCATGATTATTATGATGTTTTAACATGAATTTGATGAATAAGTTATTAAGCCCAAGTTTATATGTTGATATTTCAAGAAAGATGATACTTTAAGCATCTTATGATCAGATTATTTATAGATTTTCAATAAAGCTTTGATATTTTGATCCTTGGTTTAGCTATGGAATCCACTTTATAGATTTATTACAGAATACAGAAATTAGAACAGCTTTATTTACAGATTTAATTAGATAAATGCATAATTGGTTTCAGATAAACCCTTATGCTAGTTTTAAAGTAGATTTCCAATAGAATGAGCATACAGATTAAGGGAGTAGTATTCAGCACCGAGTGAAAAGTATGGAATTAGCATGCCCTATCTTCCACAGAACTACATAGCTAATGTAGGTACATATTATCAGATTATTCCCATTCTCGTATGGATGAGAGTTATAGACGTGATCACTTAGCTAAGGTTATACTCCTTGGCAAGAGTATGACACCTATCCCCATCGTGAGATTTTCCCTATAGGGGAACGAGAGGTTGGACTCCATGTTAGCTCACATGGTTTATGTCGGTTAACAGAACCTCCTTGCTAGTTAAAGTAAAAGATTAACTAGAAAAGCTTTTAGAAAACTAAGTGTAAAGGCTCACAAATTTATTCAGATTATACTTTACAGAAGGATATTAGCTACAGATTTCAGCTTTCAGATTTCAAATATAGAAGTGAGTCCTTTTATACTTAGACGGTATGATTTACAGACAGAACATTAACAAATCTTTCAGAACTAAATATTACGACTCACTGATTTATAAAGTATGATTTGCTATTCATGATTACAGATTTTAGTATTTCAAATATTTTAGCTTATGTGAGTTATTTACATTTAGCATGCATTGTTTTATAAATTATGATGATGAGATAATGTTTTACTTATGCATTCACCCCCATATACTCAGTACATCCTTAAAGTACTAATCCATATATACATCTATGTGCTACATTGTCTCATAATGTAGGATCAGGTGCTCAGTATCAGTAGCGTGAGTAGTTCGAGCATCTCCATCTACATCTGACAGTTGGTGAGTTCTCATAGTTAGAGGACTTATTCATTCAGATTTACATCCTATTAATTTATATGCTTTAGTATTCTTTCCAGATAGTTTGAGTTAGCTGGGGGTTTATCCCAGTGACTCTCTAGTTATTAGTAGTAAAGGCTTATTAAACTGCAAGATTTGATTCAGACTTACAGTATTTGATTTTCAGCTATTACATTAAGATTATTTTCAGCTATTTTAGATAGTTTTCTGCATTTAACATGACTTTATGTCTATATTTCCATTATTATGAGATTCTGACACATTAGTAGACAGAAAAGGTGAGCTTAAGGCTACTCGTAGTCTTAAGCACCATGTCATATCTCTAGATCAAATTTTTGGGGCCTTAAAAATTTGGTATCAGAGCCTAAGGTTTATAAGAGTCCTAGGGAGTCAGACAAGTAACGTTACGTAGAGTCTTGATCATGGGTGTGAAGCGTGCCATATTTATAAGCAAGAGGCTATTGGTCATTTTTAGAAAATCATCTCTTTCTTTTATGATCTATCATGCTTACAACATCTCTATCTGCTATTAGCTCATGCTCTTACATGATAGTTGAATATGCCCCCTCGTTGAGCTAATGCTCACAGAAATAGTAACTAGATATCCTAGCCCGCTGATTCTTTGAATGAGAATGTATCCAATGCTGAGTTTTGGGTTGCCTTTCAGGCATTAGCCCAGGCAGTGACTGCTAATGTTTAGGGCAACCATTAAACTACAGTCGCACTTCAGCAGAATGGTGATTTAGCAGCAGCTAGAATTAGAGATTTCATAAGGACTAATCTGCCAGAGTTCTTAAGGTCGAAAATAGGTGAGGACCCATAAATTTATTTAGATGAGGTTAAGAAAATCATCCAGATTATGCATATTTCTGAGGAGGAGAGTGTAGAGTTAGCATCTTATAGATTGAATGATGTAGCATAAGATTGGGTAGTATGCAGCTCCTATAAGTTGGCAGGTATTTTAGGATGCATTTTTAGATAGTTTTTTCCCATGTGAGATGAGGAAATCTAAGATAAAGGAGTTTGTGCATTTGAGGCAGGGCTCCATGACATTGAAGAAGTACTACCTGAAGTATAATCAGTTATCTAAGTATGCCCTTGATACAATGGTTGATCCTAGGATAAGTATGAGTAAGTTTGTTAATGGAGTGTCTATCTTGGTAGTCAAGGAGTGTAGTACTTCCATGCTTATTGGAGACATGGATCTTGCTAGATTGATGATTCATACCCAGCAAATTAAAGCAGAGAAGTTGAAGGGAAGAGAGAGAGAAAGTAAGAAGGCTAGAATAGGTAAGTTTGAGTATGGCCAGGCTAGGTCTCAAGGAGGAAATCATTCGCAGTTTCAGAATTATTCACCTATGCCAGTACCATCTTCAGCTAGTGTTCTCGCTCCTAGAGGTAGACAAAAGTAGTGGGGTAAGTCTTCTATGTACAAATCCCAAAATAGTATGAATGGTAGGCCTAGTTATCCTCCATGTGCTAAGTGTGGTAAGAATCATCTTGGTGAGTGCTTGGCTGGATAGAAAGGTTGTTTTAGTTGTGGTAAGTTGGGTCATGGTATTAGAGTTTCTATGCATTCTAAGCAGGGAAATAGAGATGTTCGTCCCCAAACTCAGGCTACTAGTACACCAGCACCTTTAGGCCGCCCAGTCCCTCCTCAGGGTGCATTATCTAGTATCGATGGTGGCCAGTGCTAGAATCAATTTTATGATTTACCATCTCATCGGGAGCATAAAGATTCACCAGATGTTGTTATTTGTATGCTTCATGTCTTTCATCTTAATTTTTATGTGTTTTTAGACTCTGGGTCAAGTTTTTCTTATATGACCCCATTAGTTGCAGTAAATTTTGAGATAAGTTCTGAAAAGATCACTGAGCCCTTCTTGGTTTCTACTCCAGTGGGTGAGTCAGTTATTGCTAAATAGGTCCATAGAAAGTGTCCTATCATTGTCCTTCTTAAAATTATATTAGCAGACTTAATAGAGTTAGATATGGTTGACTTTGATCTTATTATTGGCATGGATTGGCTTCATTCCTTTTATGCATCTATAGATTGTTACACCCGAGTGGTAAAGTTTTAGTTTCCAAATGAGCTAGTCTTTGAGTGGAAAGGTAATTCACTGTCTCCCATGAGTCATTTCATGTCTTATCTTAAAGCTACAAAGTTGATTTCCAAAGGGTGTATCTATCATCTTATTTGAGTTAAAGACACTAAGTCTGAGACTCCAACATTTCAGTCAGTCAGTATAGTCAATGAGTTTGCTGATGTCTTTCCCAAAGATTTACCAGAGGTACCTCCTGATAGGGAAATAGAATTCAGTATTAACCATCTCCCAGATACTCAACCTATTTCTATACCTCTATATCATATGGCTTCAGCTGAGCTTAAAGAATTAAAATAGAAACTCAAAGATTTTTTAAATAAAGGTTTCATAAGGCCCACTATTTCTTTATGGGGTGCTCCCATCCTATTTATGCGAAAGAAAGATGGCTCTTTGCATATCTGCATTGACTATCATCAACTAAATAAAGTTACAGCCAAAAAAATATCCTCTTACTAGAATTAATGACCTATTCGATCAACTCCAAGGTGCCAATTACTTCTCCAAAGATAGACCTTAGATCCAGCTATCATCAGCTTAGAGTAAGGGAATATGATATTCCAAAGACAGCTTTCAAAATCCGTTATAGCCATTTTGAATTTCTAGTCATGTTTTTCGGGCTAACAAATGCCCCAGCAGCCTTCATGGACTTGATGAATAGAGTGTTCAAATAGTATTTGGATATGTTTGTCATAGTCTTTATCGCTTATATACTTGTCTAGTCTCGTAGTGAGGATGATCATGTAGACCATCTTAGAATTGTGTTGCAAACTCTTAAAGATCACCAGTTATTCACCAAATTGAGCAAATGTGAATTTTGGCTAAGGTCAGTAGCTTTCCTTGGTCATATTGTTTCCAGTAAGGGTATTAGAGTTGATCCCCAAAAGATAGAAGCCAAAAGAAATTAGCCTAAACCTATCTATCCATCAGACATTAGGAATTTCTTGGGTTTAGCTGGTTATTATGAATTTTTTACTAAGGGTTTCTCATCTATAGCATCACCTATGTCTAGAATGACCTAAAAGAAAGCTAAATTTCAGTGATTAGATCCCTGCAAGAAGAGTTTTCAGGAGTTGAAGACTCAACTCATTTCAGCCCTAGTTTTAGCGTTACCTGATGGTATAGATAGTTTTGTTGTGTAATATGATGCCTCTAGAGTTGGTTTAGGTTGTGTTTTGATGCAAAGGGGTAAGGTTATAGCCTATGCCTCTAGACAGATTAAGCCTCATAAAAAGAATTACCCGACCCATGATCTTGAGTTAGCTACAGTTGTGTTTGCTTTTAAAGTCTGGAGACATTATTTGTATGGGGTGCATCTTAATGTGTTATGGATCACAAAAGTTTGCAGTATATTTTTTCTCAGAGAGAGTTGAATCTTCGATAGAGAGGGTGGTTAGAATTATTGAAGGATTATGACATGAGTGTATTGTATCAACCGAGCAAGGCCAATGTAGTGGCAGACACCCTTAGTAGATTGTCTATAGGCATATTGCTCATATGAAGGATGATAAGAAAGAGTTGGTTCGGAAAGTTCATCGGTTAGCTATATTCGGTGTGAGATTGGTTGATTCAACTGAAGGGAATATTTGGTTCAAAGTAGTTTTGAATCTTCCCTAGTTTTTAAAGTTAAAAAGAAGCAAGATAAGGACTCGAGTTTGGTCAAACTGAAGGAGTCAGTTAGAGACCAAAAGATAGAGGTTATCTCCCAAGGGGGAGATGGCATATTGAGGTACCAGAGTAGATTGTGTGTATCATGTGTTGATGATTTGAGGTAGAAGATTATAGTGGAAGTGTATGGTGCACGTTATTCCATTCATCCAGGGTTATCAAGATGTACCGTAATTTGCGGAAAATCTATTAGTGAAGTGGTATGAAAAGAGATATAGCAGAGTTGGTATCTAAGTATGCAACTTATCAATAGGTTAAGGTAGAGCACCAAAGACCTGGGGGTACGTTGCAAGAGTTTCGTATCCCCACTTAAAATTAGGAAAAGGTGAATATGGATTTTGGGACTGGTTTACCTCATTCACGTCGTCAGAATAATTTAATTTGGGTTATTGTAGACAGATTGACTAAGTCAGCATATTTCTTGCCAGTTCACACATCTTACACAGCTAAAGATTATGCGAAGTTGTATATTAAAGTGTTAGTCAGACTGCATGGAGTTCCTTTGTCTATTATCTCAGATATGGGGTACTCAATTTACCTCTCAGTTTTAGAAAGCCTTTCAAAATGGTCTTGGTACCCAAGTTCATCTTAGTTTAGGTTTTCATCCGCAGAAAGATGGTCAGGCAGAAAGGACCATTCAGACTCTAGAGGACATATTGATCGCTTGTGTTCTTGATTTCAAAGGTAGTTGGAATGACCATCTTTTGCTGATTTAGTTCTCTTATAATAACAGTTATCATGCTAGTATTCAGATGGCTCCATTTGAGTCTCTTTATGGGCGATGATGAAGATCGCTAGTTGGTTGGTTTGAAGTGGGTGAGGCCACTTTGATTGGGCCAGACATGGTGTTTGAGGCCATGGAGAAAGTTCAGTTGATTAGAGATAGATTAAAAGCAGTCCAAAGTCATCAAAAATCTTATGAAGACGTAAGAAGGAGAGATCTTGAGTTCGAGGTTGATGATCTTGTGTATTTGAAAGTTTCACCATGAAAGGGGTGAAGATGTTTGGCAAGAAGGGGAAGCTTAGTCCCCGATATATAGGTCCCGTTTGAATTTTGAGTCGTGTTGGGAAGGTGGCGGATGAGCTTGATCTACCTGTAGCTTTATCCTTAGTTCATCTAGTGTTCCATGTATCCTTGTTGAAAAAGTGCATAGATGATTCAGCTGTTATAGTTCCTCTAGAGAGTACAGATATTCAGAATATCCATTTTTATGAAGAAGTTCCAGTAGAGATCCTTGATCATCAGATTCGTAAACTAAGGAACAAATAAGTTCCCTTGGTCAAATTTCTGTGGAGAAATCAGTCCATTGAGGGTGCTATTTGGGAAGCAGAAGTAGACATGCATACCAAGTATCCTCATCTCTTCTCCATGAACTCAGATTCAGTCGAAGGTAATAGTTTTCCTTTATTCAGTTCTTTTCCAACTTCATATTCAGCCATATAGTTATTTTCATGCGAATTCATGCACTCTCATATCAGTTCAGTAGCTCATTGTAATGAGATTCAGTCATTCAGTTTATTTCAGTTGTTGATGTGTGAGCTAATGCTAACACATTTGAGGCTTTTAACTAAGAATAATTACAACGTCTTAAGCAACTTTTGTCATTTTTTATTGTTTTTTGTTTGATTTTGCAGAAGAAGCTAATATGTTAGAGAACTAACAAGAATGGAAGCAAATGAGCTGAAATCTGAAGTAAATAGAGGCAAAGTGTGGCTGCCGACATTGGTGATAAATCGTCCTCCCTGTGATAAGCTATCATCTTCATCATCATACATAGATAGAGAATTGGCCTAAGTTGAAAGCTGTGATGATATTTTGTGATAGGTCATCAAGGAGCTGATAAGCCGTCAAGAATGCCGTCAGCCTAAGGCAGCACATGAGAACTGAAGTAGAGACTTGATAACATTTGTGATAAGTCGTCAAGGAGGTAATAGGGCATCACCATTTTTCATCAGCGTTAGGCATCAAGTATCAAACCAAAGAGGAAGCTGACAATATTTGTGATAAGTCGCCAGCCTCCTGATAGGCTATCACAAATGGTATCACCTAATCTGAAGAATTTCTAAATTTTTATTATTTTGTTTCCATATTTAGGTTGAACTATTTAAAGCCTTGTTTAGGGTTTTCTTAAGAGTTCCGAACCTTGAGTTTTGAGACACGATACTTTGGTATTTTCTCTCTCTAACTTCTTGGCTTGAAAAAGCAATTACTTTGAAGAGAATTTAATCATTATTTTGGGATTTCGTTTGTGATTTAATTGGAGAATCTCTAGTTTCTATTCATCTTGTGGTAAGTTTATCTTTCAAAGCATGAATCCATCAAGTTGCTTCGATTATTACATCATGAGCGGCTAAATTCCTTTAACCTGAATTATGGGATCTAGGGTTAGGTCTTGATAAGGTGCTGAGTGTTCAGGATTCGAAAGGTGGTAGGACTTCTTGATAATTCTGATGTTTTAATTATTGTCTGTTGGTTTCAAACGATAGATAACACCTGCTTTGATTTGCTTGAGAAAGAAATCAAATGTAGTAGGAAGTGAATTATCAACAGGGACTTGGAAACACTAAACTTCCGTTTAATAATCAGCACTGTAACAAGGTTGGTTAACTTGAGGTAAAATCTAGGCAATGAATATAAATTCCCTAAGTCCGAGAGGATTAGGTAATTAAATGCTCAAGTAGGTCGAGAGATATTTAAGCATAACTTCGATAAAGATAACTTGTTTTCCTACCTACCATGAGAATCTTGAACCACTAGTAGCATCTTTCAAGTACCAAAATCCCTAGTGAACATAATTCTAGTTTTTCCATAAACTCTTGATTACAAACTGAAACTAAGGTGACCAAAAAATTATTTGCTAATCTCCAAAACCCCCCATTTTATCTTTTCATGCATGTTGTTTGAATTCAACTTGTAGCTATAGTTTCAAATTAGTTTAATCACCACTCACATTGTTCCCTATGGATTCGACCCCGACTCCAAAAGTTGGGTAAATATTGACGATGACCGCCTTGCACTAAATTAACGTGTAAGTTGAGCGTTATCAAAAATGGCGCCATTGTCGGGGAACAATTTGGTGTATTGAGTTGGTTTGGAATTTTAGTTTACTTGCTTCAATTCAAACTTGTAAATATTTGTTTAGTTTATTTTTTTAATTTATTTTATTTTTATTTAGTTTATTTTCTTTTATTTTTATTTTTCTCACACCTTTATTGAGATGTCAGCCTTGATAGATGGTTTTTTGAGTGATGACAATTCTTGTTATTATTGTGGGGGACCATATTTTGAGGCTTGCTATCTAGATTTACCTGGAAGTTCATGGATGGGACCTTCACAATATGATTTGGATACTGTCCTACTTACTGTAACTTGGTGTTTGGCTTGTGGTAAAAGTGATCATTCTGAAGATATGTGTGTTATCACGATTCAAATGGACAAATTGATGAAATGAATTTTAGAGAATCAAGCACAGTTGTGGGTACAGCTAAAGGAGTTACCACTCCCACAATGTTTACAGTGGCTAAATAAAGAAGAATATGAGGAGGACATTAGACAATTTGAGGAGAAAACTCAAGAATCGCAACCACTCAATTGTCATCTTGATCTTGAGACTAACATTGAGAAGGTAAATAAAATTGAGTGTGTAGTAGATAGTGTAAATTTGAAGTAGAATTAGTTCGGCCTCACTCAAAGCATTTTTCCATATTATGTTTAGATGATATCTTGTCTGTGGAATCATCTAAAATAGTGGAAGAGTGTGAAGGTGAGGAACAAAAATCCTATATTCTTTATTTTATACTTGATAAGCAACATAAAAACACATCTCACTTTAAATCCAAGTGGTTTACCACGCTCAATCCATTACTCGACTTCTTAATTTTTGTACCACCCTCCTATGATCGAGGCAAGAAGATGGACTCTAAATGGGGGGTGAAATTCAAATCGTCTAAGTGGAGGGATAAAGTATGAAGCACTTTTAAGGTATCTTGATGAATTTTGAGTAGTCGAGATAACCTAGTCGTGCCGCGACACTAAATTAGGGGCTTCTTGGGAGGCAACCTAAGTTATTTTGTTATTTGTATTCGTATTATATGATTGACATCAGATCTTTGCACCCATGGTACCACAGGTATGTTTCTGACTCTCTTGTTTTAGTTTGACGCATTGGGGATAATGTATGATTATAAGTTGAGGGTGGGACGGCTTGTGGGTGTTGATGTCCTCTTGGGGTTTTTGTTATCGTACCTTTTTTCCCCAGAGTCTTTTCCTAGTAGAGCCGGCATGTTTAGGCATATTGTGATTTATTGTAAAATGTTGTAGTTGACTAGGAGAAATACAATTACCTTAGGCAGTTGACATTTTTTTGTGATTTTTGAGCACCTCTCCAATGGACTGAGTATTTAATTGTGTGAATTGTATCCAATTGTGATCACTGTGCATCTTTGTATGGCATTAGTTTTAGAGACGCAGTCATCATTGCTAAACAGCTGTATGAATTGAATGAGTAGTAGCTTGTGATATACTTGTGTGCCAAGTGCATGTGAGATCTTACTCAGTTCTTGTTGTATGTTGAAATCCAGAACTTACCCAGTTAGTCGTACCTTGATTGAAGGATAGGGTTTAGGAAAGGATCATAGGTTGTTTTGATATTATCTCACTTTTAGCCTAAATAACCTTCCCTATATGCAGAATATCCCTTGATCCCTGCTTTGAGCCTGATTAGCCTATTTCTTTTTATGATACCTGTCACTTTTCCAGTTTATATCATAATGAACCTATTTTAGCCCTGGTCCTTATTGGGCACTATGTGCCTTGACTTGGGGAAATGGCCTAAGTTGAGGGTAGCTATCATAGGGGTGCGTGATATAGAATGAGTATGAAGAAAGGTACCATAAAAAAAGAATAAAAAGCAGGGTATAGAGGAAAAGGGCAAGAAAAAGAAAAATTGTGAAAAAAAATAAGTAATTGAGAAAAGACTGCACTCATCCTAAATAATTGTGAACAAGAAAAGAGACGAGCAGAAAAGGCTAATGAGTGAAACCCCAAAAAAAGCTAGTGTAGTGTCAAGGAGGCTTAGTCACTCTAAATACCATCGAGTATCATACCAGCCCCTAGCCTACATTACAAGCCTAAGAGAAGTCCTATAGTGATCCTAGCTGACCTATCTGAAGATCTGGATAATGAAAATAAGGGCAAGCCTATGGTACTTGGCATACACTGATTGAAACTTCATTCTGAGAGTGAGTGTTTTGATTGTCCCCATGGTTACATATGTAATTCCTGATATGAGGTGAGGGGGATTTCTTTGCTGTAAGGGCATAATGGTTACATTGCTAGTTACTAACTTGTTCGGGTAGTGTAATACTGGTCTATGCATGGTTGTTATAGCTGAATTGATGCCATATATTGATTCTTATATGTTACATTGGTGTTCTTTATTGTACTTAAATTTACTGAATTTGGAGATTGTAAATGTATTTTGAGATGATATGGATGATTGCCAAATATGCTTTGTATTCTCTTAGTTGTGCTGAGTTTCTTGAGGACAAACAATTGTTTTAAGTTGAGGGTGTTGATGTGTGAGCTAATGCTAACACATTTGAGGCTTTTAACTAAGAATAATTGCGAAGTCTTAAGCAACTTTTGTCATTTTTGATTGTTTTATGTTTGATTTTTCAGAAGAAGCTAAAATGTTAGAGAACCAACAAGAATAGAAACAAATGAACTGAAATCTGAAGTAAATATAGGCAAAGTGTGGCTGCCAACATTTGTCATAAGTTTTCAGCCCTGTGATAAGCTATCAGCTTCATCATCAGCCATAGATAGAGAATTGGCCTAAGTTGAAAGTTGTGACGACATTTTGTGATAGGTCGTCAAGGAGCTGATAAGCCGTCAAGAATGTCATCAGCCTAAGAAAGCACATGAGAACTGAAGCAGAGACTTGAATACATTTGTGATAAGTCATCAAGGAGCTGATAGGGCCTCACCGTTTATCGTCAGCGTTAGGCAGCAAGTGTCCAAAGCAAAGAGGAAGCTGACGACATTTGTGATAAGTCACCAGCCTCCTGATAGGCTATCACAAATGGCGTCACCTAATCCGAAGAATTTCTAAATTATTATTATTATTTTGTTTTCATAATTAGGGTGAACTATTTAAAGCCTTGTTTAGGGTTTTCTTAAGAGTTTCAAACCTTGAATTTTGAGACACGATACTTTGATATTTTCTCTCTCCAACTTCTTGGCTTGAAAAAGCAATTACTTTGAAGAGAATTTAATCATTATTTTGGGATTTCGTTTGTGATTTAATTGGAGAATCTCTAGTTTTTATTCATCTTGTGGTAAGTTTAGAATCTCTAGTTTTTATTCATCTTGTGGTAAGTTTATCTTTCAAAGCATGAATTTATCTAGTTGCTTTGATTATTACGTCATGAGCGGCTAAATTCCTTTAACCTAAATTATGGGATCTAGGGTTAGGTCTTGATAAGGTGCTAAGTGTTCAGGATTCGAAGGTGGTAGGACTTCTTGATAATTCTGATGTTTTAATTATTGTCTGTTGGTTGCAAACGATAGATAACACCTGCTTTGATTTGTTTGAGAAAGAAATCAAATGTATTGGAAAGTGAATTAACAATAGGGACTTGGAAACACTAAACTTCTGTTTAATAATCAGCGTTGTAACAATGTTGGTTAACCTGAGGTAAAATCTGGGCAGTGAATATAAATTCCCTAAGTCTGAGAGGATTAGATAATTAAATTCTTAAGTAGGTCGAGAGATATTTAAGCATAACTTCGATAAAGTTAACTTGTTGTCCTACCTACCATGAGAATCTTGAACCACTAGTAGCATCTGTCAAGTATCAAAATCCCTAGTGAACATAATTCTGGTTTTTCCATAAACTCTTGATTACAAACTGAAACTAAGGTGACCAAAATATTATTTGCTAATCTCCAAAACCCCAATTTTATCTTTTCGTGCCAGTTGTTTAAATTCAACTTGTAGCTATAGTTTCAAATTAGTTTAATCGCCACTCACATTGTTCCCTGTGGATTCGACCCCAACTCCAAAAGTTGGGTAAATATATTGACGGTGACCGCCTTGCACTAAATGGACATGTAAGTTGAGCATTATCAGTTGTGCATGATATCCTATAGACTCATATTCCTTAGTATTTCCAGCTTAACTAGCCACATTCGAGGACGAATGTTTTCAAAGGGGGATATTGTAATACCCCATACTTTTCCTAGCTTAATTTCTCTCCTAGAACGTTAAAGATTAGCTTCAAAAAGGAATAAATTTTGTTACATATAGAATTTTCTAGATTTAGACCTTTTATTATGTGGTAAATTGAATAATTTTTCCATGGATACCAAATGCTCCTAATTTCGACACACGGTAAAAAAGTTAGGGCATTTTTAGTAAAGCAGTGTGCCAAGTGGGCAGTCACCGAGAAGTTAGGGCATTTTTAGTAAAGTAGTGTGCCAAGTGGGCAGTCACCACGGCGCGGTGAAGGACAATTTCATAATTGTAATTTTCCAGTGAACCTCCATGATATTGCCACATCACGGAGAGGTCCAAATTCCCATTTGTTGATTTTTAATAAGCCTACGTGATTTTACCGCATTACGACGATGGCCAAAATGGCATTCCAAAGGGGCACCGCGATAGCTCCCGCATCACAGAGAATGTCCAGTTCCCACTCGTCATTTTCCTGTGAGCAACCGCGATAGTGATGCGTTGCAGTGGCCTTCTAGTTCGGAAAAATATTGCTTTTTCAATTTTGACTAAAAGTTTAAAAGGGCTATTTTGGTCAATTCTCAAGCCCCCAATCCATCCAAAACATGAGATTAAACCTATTCTAAACCTATTATGCTCATTACTCATCAATTCTCTCTCAATCAAAAACCCTAGAGTTCAAGGCTTCTGCACCAAGAAATCAAATTTCACCATTGTTTCTCCAAGAAAACTCAAAATTGAGGATTTCCAAGACAAGATAATCAAGAACTCATCTTCAAGAACTTAATTAGGAATCAATGATTCAATATTCTGCATCTAATCATCTACCTAGGTATGTGGAGTTTATGAACTGGGATATTCTTTCATCCTTGTGCCCAAAACTAGTTTTGATTACAATTTCATATGATTTTGAATAAATACCCATGAGTTTTGAACTAGGGTTCTAATGTATGAGTAGATGCTAACACATTTAAGGCTTTTAACTTGGAATAATTACAAAGTCTTAAGCAACTTTTTTTATTTTTGATTGTTTTTATCATGTTAATGCAGATGTGAGTGAAAGGGGAGGAAACAAAAGGACAATAGAACGAATCGGTTGGAATCTGGTGCAAATAAGCTGAGGTAAAGCTGACGACATTTCTGAAGCGCCATCAGATATGTGAAGGTTGTCAAAGTCATCATCAAGCGTAAATAGAATTTGAAGAATTAAAATGACGCGTGATGACATTTCTGAAGCACTGTCACAACTGTGATAAGGCATCAAAATTGTCGTCAACTCGGAGCAGAACATGATGATTTCTAATGAACATGTGATGACATTTTTCAAACGCCGTCAAATAAGTGACACGCCGTCAGATTTTCCGTCAGAAGAATCAGAAGAATCAGAAGATAACAATTCCCTGGAATCTTTGATGACATCTTGCACATGTCGTCAGACCTCTTACACGCCGTCAAGATCGTCGCCGTCTATTCCGAAGAGAAAACTGGAATCTTAATTTTTATTTTCTTATTTAGAATTAACTATTTAAATACTTGTTTTAGTGTTTTTAGCAGAGGGGTTATTATTATTATTATTATTATTATTATTATTATTATTATTATTATTTGAACAAAGGATGATATTTTAATCTATCAGACAATTAATCCTGTGGTGAGGTCATGAATTGTTGGGTCTCTTTCATCATGTATATTTCCCGTTCTCTCTTCAAAACACTTATTAATTATTATTGGTTTCTATCTTTTGATTGAATTGAAGAAAGACTTGTTGGGTTTCATCCTTTAGTAAGTTTATCCATATTATCATGAGTTCAACTTGTTATTTCGTTCATCAAATCATAAGCAGCTAATTTTATTAGCCCGAGTTATAGGATCCATGGATTAGGGTATGATATGATGCTAGGTATTTAAAGGATTCAAAGAGTAGTAGGACGTCTTGAAATTCTGTTGTTTTAACTTGAATCTATTAGTTGCAAACAATAGGTTATGCCTTAGGCTTATTTACTTTTAACAGAGAAATAAACTAGAGAACATGAATTATCAACAGGGACTCGGAAGCTGCCAAACTTCTATTTAATTATTGATGTTGTAACTGGATTAATCTACCTGAGATAAAATCCTATTGGAAATAGATATGTTATCTATGTTCGAGAGAATTAGATAATAAATTGTCTGGTGAGGTCAAAATATAAGTCACATAGTACTATCATCAGGGATATTCTGTCGTTTCTACCTACTTCAAGAGTTTTAAGCATTACCTAGCATCTGTCAACTCCCAAAAAACCATGGTGAACATAACTCAGGTTTCCCATTTATCTTGGTTACAAACACTAAAATATTGAAAGTGAAAATTGACTCTTATTGAAACTCAAACCCCCATTTTCGAAAATAGCAAGCTACCAGTAAAGTATTTCATAAACAAATTAAAGTTCACACCCTATTCCCTATGGGATTCGACACCAACCTAGTTGGGTTTTATATTGATAACTATCACTTACACCCATTCAAGAGTATAATTTGAGCGTTATCAAAAAATGGCACCGTTGCCAGGGAATACGGTTGTAGACTAAAAGTTTGTGCACGAAAATTTACTGATAGTTAAGTTTCCTTGATTTATGTTTATTTGTTGTTTTTGTCTATTTTAGGTGTTGTGTTGTTTATGCCAAAAATAAAAAGTTCTGGAGAACCGCTATTACCAATCAACCTGGAACCTCAGCTGATAGGGAGAATTACTGAACAACAAGAAGCAGAAAGACTAGTTGCTTTGGCCAGGGCTTAGGTGAATGTGTAGAATTTGGGTCAACAAGCACGTCGCCAGAACCCTGATGATAAAGACTTGGGTGATGAGGAATTTTTGAATCCTCAAAACCCAAGGCGAGCTGAGCAAATTGTTGCACTAGTGCAGTGAAATAGCAATAGAAACCATCTAGTCCGAGGAAGATATGGTCAACATCTTATTCAATATGACACTGGTGAAGATGATAAAGGAATGGATAGAGCTAGTGCAACGGGTGCTATCATTCCTCCACCGTTGGCACCAGGCGCAAAATTTAGTATAACAAGTACAATGATCCAACTCCTGAATCTGGAGGGGTTATTTGGAGGCTTTCCTGGTGATGATCTAAACATGCATTTGGTGAAATTTATCACCATTTACAAATCTTATGACAATCCGGGAGTGAGCCAGAATGCGATCAGGTTGAGGTTGTTTCTGTTGTCTCTGTCTGAAGAGGCAACCATATGGCTGAACAAACTAGAGCCTGATTCTATAACTAACTGGAGATAGTTATAAGATTTTTTCCTAGAACGTTTCTTTCCACCCTCCAGAAGGGTACAGTTAAGGAACGAAATTAGTAACTTCAGACAGCTCCCGACTGAAGCATTGCAGGAAACCTGGAAAAGATTTAAGAAGAAACTTGCACAATGTCCAAATCATAACATGATGACTTGCACTTGATGGAGACTTTGTACAGAGCTTTCAACTCTGTGACAAAGCCAATTGTTGACAATGCTTCTGGTGGTTCATTCATTGACCTCTCTTTTCTAGATGCTTCTAACATGCTGAATAGAATGAACAAACAGAGTTTGGCTTGGCACACTAGGGATTCTGTAGTGGCTAACCCGACTGTTGCTGGTGGTATAACTGCAGAGCAATGTATAAGGAATGAGGAGCGAGATCAGGGCATGATCCATTTGAAGATGCAGATGGACTTGCTAGCCAAGCATTTGCTATTCGGAAAGACTGAAATGGCTAAAGTTGTGGAATCTCAGGGTACTATTTCTACAGGTGTTGATGCAGAGGCAAACTATGTGAGTAATCAGGAGGGTTTCCGAGGCAATAACCAAGGTAACCAAGGTCGGACGTTCTATGAAAAACCTGATTATAAAGATAGAGAGCAGGGACACTAGAGAAACAATAATGATAGGAGTGGTCTGTATGTTCCTCCTGGAAGTTGAGATGCTGCGATAACCAGTTCTGGCAAGATGTCCATGGAGGACATGATGGAAAAGTTGTTGAAGAGAGTTGAGGCTACCAACTCGGGGGTAACTACTATAAAGAGTGAATTTTCTACCCTCAGTCAGTTGGTTAGCTCACACTCTACTTCTATTAAGTAGTTGGAGCAACAAATGAGCCAACTTTCTACTACACTGAACCAGAGAAAAGCTGGTACTCTACCTAATGTTACGATTCAGAACCCGCGGACTGATGGCTCTTGTATGGAGATTACCACTTGGAGTAGTAAGATGTTATGTAGCCCTTCTGTAGGCAAACCTGTGGAGAATAAGTTAAGTGTTGATGCACTCGAAGAAAGTAGTCCAGTAAAGTCTGAGAAGCTGGATGGTTTGGTTGATATTTCGGAGAAAAAAGATGAGAAGGAAGAGGAAGTAGTGTTAAAGACTATCCCTAGACCACCACCTCCTTTTCCTCAATGATAGAATAAAAAGGTCGATGATGCAAAATTTGGTACGTTCACGGCTATGCTCAAGCAATTGACAATTAATGTGTCTTTGGTTGAGGCACTTGAGCAAATGCCAGGTTATGCCAAATTCATGAAAGACCTAGTCACCAAGAAGATAAAGGTAAGCTGTGAGCCGATGGACAACATCCACCACTGTAGTGCTGTTTCTTCACAATCCTTAGTGCAGAAAAATCCTGACCCTGGAGCATTTACCATACCGTGCACAGTTGGGTCCATGAAGTTTACCAAAGCTTTATGTGACTTAGGAGCAAGTATTAATTTGATGCCACTTGATATCTATAAGAATCTTCGATTGGGGGAACCTACCCCCACAATAATGTATCTTGTGATGGCAGATAGATCGGTGAAACGACCAATTGGTATATTGAATAATGTGTCGGTAAAGGTAGATGACATTATTCTGCCTGCAGATTTTCTAATATTGGATTGTGATGTTGATTTTGAGGTACCCATTATTTTGGGTAGACCACTATTAGCCACGGGAAGAGTATTGGTTGATATAGAGCTCAATGAGCTAAAGTTCAGGTATGGAAAAAGGGAGCCCAGATTCAAAATGCACCCTTTTATGAAGCAGTTGGAGGAAATGAATATCTTCTCAGTTGTGGATGTATTCTAGGAAAATGGTAATTAGGTATTGATACGGTATCTTGACGAAGTCTGAGTAGTCGAGATAATCAAGTCGTGTCGCGACGTTAAATTAGGCGATATTTGGGAGGCAACCCAATGTTAATTTTATTACACTAGCATTTTTAATTTTAGTAGCTAAGAGTTGTACAAAGGAGGTGAACTGGTTGCAGTCAGCTTAAGAAGGTTGATGATAATTTTTGATGAGCTTTCACAAGTATAACAAGCCGTGAGAAATGTCGTCAAAACAAGCAAGTTGAAGCCTTATACTATTAAGGATGACGGCAATTTTGAAGCATCGTCCGACCTCTGACGCGCCGTTAAAAATGCCGTCAAACGAGTTGGGCCCAGTTAAAAATTTCAAGCTAACCCAGCCCAGCAACAGCTTCTCACATTCCTGCGTACAATAGATATTTTCCTTTTACTTTTGGTTTTCTTTCCTTATTTGAGTTATTTCCCTTCCTTTTTCAAATTTATTTCCATCTAAGGAAAATTTTAAACTTTTCTTGTAAGTTGAAGCTTGAAAGTTAAGTCAAGAAACCTTCCCTCTCTTTCATCTCAGTCTTCTCTCACTCATAATTCTAAGTGCTTAAGGTACACCCACTAAGTGGCGACATTCAGGTACGAGAAAAACTTCAACTTCATCTTTCTTTGGAGAAATTGTGAACTACAAGAAACCTTGGTTTCAAAAGGAATGAGCTGAACCCATTAAAATGTTTCAAGATCCTTTGAAATCTAGGGTTTGTTGGGTTATGATGTACAACTTCATTGAAACTTCAGTTAAATAACATGACCTAAGTTGAAGTTGAGAATAATAGTAGATGAAAAATCAAGACAAAAAAAGTTGGAAGTTGTAATTTTGTCTGATGAAAATTTTTACGACCTTGCACCTGTGTGACGGCTAGTCAAAAATGCCATCAAAATTTGAGAAATATTGTAGATTCTGGATAAGGTTGATGACTCTTTTGAAGCATCATCACACAGTGACGGCAAATCAGAAAGGTCGTCAAAACTTTGAACTAAAAACAGTAATAATGTTAAATTGAGGTGATCCTTCTTCTTCTCTTATTTGATTATGGACACTAATTGAGGATTTTTTATGTTTTTGTAGAACTAAGCATCGCACCCAAGAAAAAGAATCCAACCACACCAAAGAAAGCGTCTAAAGAGAGTGTACCTGGAAAACTTGTCGATGAGGACTCTGATTATGAAGACGATGAACCATTGCTCAGATGGACAAGAAATAAGGCTATTCCAAAGGCACCACCTCCACCTAAGCCTATTGAGGTGGAGGATACTGATGATACTGAGGAAAAAACCTCATCTGAGCAAGCGTCGGAGGAACAAGGTCAGAACACACTGAGCAGGAGTCTGAGAACACTGAACAAGAATTTGAAGATGAGGATGCTGAGAGGCTTGCTGAAGAAACTGAATCAAAATCACCATCATCGGAGCAGCAGGTAATAAGGATTCTCCATAACGGGGAACTTTGGTGAAATACAAAAACCCCAAAATTAGGAATAATGTAAGATGGAAAATATCTAGGGCTGAAAAGATCTTTTGGGATGGACTTCGCAGAACTGATCGAAGAAGTGCTAGAAGGCCAATTTTAGAGAAAAAGAAGATTATCACTACAGGATTGATCAGATACCCTAAGGTGATGCAAAAACTCAAACATTATGGCCTGGGGTGGACTACTAGGGGAAGTGGTATTTACTGTCCTTCGTTAGTCTGAGAGTTCTACGCGAACTACCAGGCTACAATGGAAAATATGTGCAAATATGGGGATAGAACTTCCGATAAGCCTCTACTGACCAAATTATGGTGCCAACAGGTTCAGCTATACATGATGTGGAGGAAGAAATTCCTATACTTGATCTCACTGCAGACTCCCCAAAGAAAAAGAAGAAAAAGGGAGAAAAGAAAGGCAAGAATAAGAGAGATGAGCTAGATAGCGAAGAAGAGAGAAAAGCTAAAAAGAAGGCAAAGAAGAAAGCAGAAAAGGAAGAATTAAAAAGGTAAGATTAGAGTCTCTGGCTGACACGGAAAAATAGGAAGCAGCCATCAGAGCTAGCGTTGTTGGTGCTTCATCTAGCTAGGCTCCAACCACTGCAAGGACAGATGCTACGAGTGGGGAGAAGACAGCAGATAATATAATAGCAGGGTCGAAGACCCAGGATCCATATGCTTGACTGTATTTAGGTATATCCTAACCTTTAGTGCATTTTATTTTTGATTTTAAGTTGAGGGTGTAGGGTAAACTGTTGTTGTAACATATTCTATAGATAATTAGGAGTAGTACAAGTACTTAAGGCAGTTAGCTTATTTTGTGATTTTTGAGTACCTCTCCAGTGGTCTAATCTGTTGGGTACTGTGTGCATTGCATCCATTGTGACCACTGTGTATCTGTTTGTGGCATTAGTATGGCAAATAAATAACCTGTAGAAAACAAATGCATGAAACGAATGAGTAGTGATATGCGATATACTTGTGTGCCATGTGCGTGTAAGGTCTTACTCAGTTTTTATTGTACGTTGAATCTAGAACTTTCCTAGTTAGTCGTGCCATAGTCATAGGATAGGCGGTAGGAAAGGATCATAGGTCGTTCTTACATGTTAACCAACTTTATCTTAAATTACTATCCAAATGTGAATAATATCCCTTGATCCCTTTTTGAGCCTAAATAGCCTAGATTTTTCTTGTACACCTTTCACCTTCCTATTACATCATAATGAACCTGTTTTGGCCCTGGTCCTCCTTGGGCACTGTGCACCTTGACTTAAGCAAATAACCTAAGTTGAGGGTGGCTACTATAGGGGTGCGTGATGCATTATGAGTATGAAGAGAGGTAAAAGAAGGAAAATGAATAAGAAGTTGGGTGCAGTAAAAAAAAGTTGAGAAAAGATAATCTGATGCTTGAACAGACAGCGCCCATCTTGAGCAGGCTTGACAAATAAAAAAGGGAAGAAAAGAAAGTCAAAAGTTGAAACCCTGAGATTTAATATAGTGCCAAGGAGGTGTAACCACTATGAAATACCCATGAATATCATACCATCCCCTAGCCTATGTTACTAGCTTAAGAAAAGCCCTATAGTGATCCTAACTGACTTGTCTGAAGACTTAGGTACTGACTATAAGGGCAAGCCTATGGCATTTGAGGCGCAATGTTGGAATTTAGTTCATCCCTATGTCTATACATGTAAATCTGAGTGAAAAGGGGATTTCTTTATTGTGAGGGAACACTAGGTATGTTGCTAATAACTGCTTTGTTCGGATAATGTGATTTGGGTATATATAGTATAGTTATTGCTGAGGATTTTGCCATATCTAGACACGGGTGAGTTGCATGGTTATTTTCAAATAATAAACATAGTTGATCATACTTTGACTGATCATGGAGATAGTGCATGTATTCTGACCTGATAGGAGTAGTTAGCTGCCGAATTGTACTTTGTATACTCCTAGTTATGTTTTGGTTGATTGAGGAAAAGCAATTGTTGCAAGTTGAGGGTGTTGATGTGTGAGCAGATGCTAACACAGTTGAGGCTTTTAACTCGGAATAATTGCAAAGTCTTAAGCAACTTTTGTTATTTTTGATTATTTTTATCGTGTTAATGCAGATGTGAGTGAAAGGGGAGGAAAAAAAGGAAAGAAGAACAAATCAGTTGGAATCTGGTGAAAATAAGCTGAGGTAAAGCTGACGACATTTCGGAAGCGTCGTCAGATATGTGAAATGCTATCAAAGTCACCGTCAAGCATTGACAGAATCTGAAGAATTGAAGTGACGTGTGATGACCTTTTTGAAGCGCTGTCACAACTGTGATAAGGCGTCAAAATTGCCGTCAACTCAAAGTAGAACATGATGATTTCCAATGAAGATGTGACGACATTTTTCACATGCGGCAAATAAGTGACACGTCGTTAGATTTGCAGTCAAGAGAATCAGAAGATAACAATTCCCTGGAATCTTTAACGACATCTTGCACACATCGTCAGACGTCTGACATGCCGTTAAGATCGTGTCGCCGCCTATTCCGAAGAGAAAACTGGAATCTTAATTTTTGTTTCCTTATTTAGAATTAACTATTTAAAGACTTTTTTTAGGATTTTTAGCAGGGGGATTATTATTATTATTATTGAACGGAGGATGATCTTTTAATCTGTCAGACAATTAATCCTGTGGTGAGGTCGTGAATTGCTGGCTCTTTCATCAAGTATATTTCCTATTCTCTCTTCAAAACACTTATCAATTATTGTGGGTTTCTATCTTGTGATTGAATTGAAGAAAGACTTGTTGGGTTTCATCCTTTAGTAAGTTTATCCATATTATCATGAGTTCAACTTGTTATTTCGTTCATCAAATCATGAGCGGCTAATTCCATTTGCCTGAGTTATGGGATCCATGGATTAGGGTATGATATGATGCTAGGTATTCAAAGGATTCAAAGAGTAGTAGGACGTCTTGAAATTCTGTTGTTTTAACTTGAATCCATTGGTTGCAAACAATAGGCTATTCCTTAGGCTTATTTGCTTTTAACAGAGAAATAAAATAGAGGACATAAATTATCAACAGGGACTCGGAAGCTACCAACCTTCTGTTTAATGATTGATGTCGTAACTGGATTAATCTAACTGAGATAAAATCCTATTGGAAATTGATATATTATCTAAGTTCAAGAGAATTAGATAATAAATTTTCTGGTAAGTTCGAAAGATAAGTCAGATAGTACCATCGTCAGGGATATTCTGCCATTTCTACCTACTTCAAGAGTCTTAAGCATTGCCTAGCATCTGTCAACTCCCAAAAACCCATGGTGAACATAACTCTGGTTTCCTATTTATCTTGGTTACAAACACTAAAATATTGAAAGTGAAAATTGACTCTCTGTGAAACTCAAACCCCTATTTTCGGAAACAGCAAGCTACCAGTAAAGTATTTCGTAAACAAATCGAAGTTCACACCCTATTCCACGTGGGATTCAACCCCAACCTAGTTGGGTTTTATATTGACAACGATCGCTTACACCCATTTAAGAGTGTAATTTTAGCGTTATCAGGTTCATACCCATTATTTCTATTTGCAAGATTATGAGTTTTGAGAGATTTTGAAGTTGAATTGTGTGTCTATTTTCATATTTTCATGCCTAGTGCAGTAATTTCCAGATTTTGAGATGAATTATCATTATTTTTATTTTCAAGCATGATTATTATGATGTTTTGACATGAATTTGATGGATGAGTTATTAAGCCCAAGTTTATATGTTGATATTTCAAGAAAGATGATGCTTTAAGCATCTTATGATTAGATTATTTATAGATTCTGTAAAGCTTTGATCTTTTGATCCTCAATTTAGCTATGAAATCCACTTTACAGATTTATTATAGAATACAAAAATAAGAACAGCTTTATTTATAGATTTAATCAGCTAAATGCATAATTGGTTTCAGATAAACACTTATGATAGTTTTAAAGTGGATTTCCAACAGAATGAGAATACAGATTAAAGGGAGTAGTATTTAGCACCGAGGGGAAATTGTGGGATTAGCGTGCCCTATCTTCCACAGAACTATGTAGCAACGTACGTACAGATTATCAGATTATTCTCATTTATATATGGATGACAGTTACAGACGTGATCATTTAGCTCAGTTATACTCCTTAGCAAGAGTATGACACCTCTTCCTATCGTGAGGTTTTCTCCATAGGGGAACGAGACTGCACTTCGTGTTAGCTCACATGATTTATGTCGGTTAAGAGAACCTCCTTGCTAGTTAAAGTAAAAGATTAACTAGAAAAGCTTTTAGAAAACTAAGTGTAAAGGCTCACAAATTTATTCAAATTATACTTTACAGAAGGATATTAGCTACAGATTTCAGCTTTTAGGTTTCAGATATAGAAGTGAGTCCTTTTACACTTAGAGAGTATGATTTACAGAAAGAACATTAACACAGCTTTCAGAACTAAATGTTATGACTTACTAGATTTGTAAAGTATGATTTGCTATTCATGATTACAGATTTTAGTATTTTAGATATTCCGGCTTATGTGAGTCATTTACATTTAGCATGCATTTTTTTTTAAATTATGATGATGAGATAATATTTTATTTATGCATTCACCCTTATATACTCAGTACATCCTCAAAGTACTGATCCACATAGACGTCTATGTGCTACATTATCTCATAATGTAGGTTCAGGTGCTCAGTATCAGCAGCGTGAGTAGTTCGAGCATCTCCATCTACATCCGACAGTTGGTGAGTCCTTATAGTTCAGGGACTTATTCATTCAGATTTTGCAGCCTATTAGTTTATATGCTTTAGTATTCTTTTCAGGCAGTTCGAGTTAGCTGGGGGTTTGTCCTAGTGACTCTCTAGTTATTAGTAATAGAGGCTTGTCAGACTGCTAAATTTGATTCAGACTTACAGTATTTGATTTTCAGAGGTTACATTTAGATTATTCTCAGCTATTTCAGACAGTTTTTTGCGTTTAGCATGACTTTATGTCTATATTTCCATTATTATGAGATTCAGACACAGTAGTAGGAAGGGTTAGCTTAAGGCTACTCGTAGTCTTGAGCACCGTGTGACGTCTCGAAATCAGATTTCAGGGTGTTACAACCATATAGCTCAGAAGTAAAACAAAGAGTTGGGTCATAACTTACAAGAATGTTTTGAAGCTCTTGAATTATGCTCATGTGTTTTTGATATTTATTATATTAAATTATTTTCTTAATACTCTCGGCTATTTTATATGGAATATATGTTGTTTTGGTTAGTTCTACATACCAATATATTCCAGGTATTGACCGTCCTTCGTGGCAGCTACATTGTCTAATAATGTAGGTTTTAAGGTCGATTTTTGTGGTCCAGCTCATCAGTAGATTATTTTCTGAACTCCAGAGTTGTTGAGCCCCCTTGCTTCGGAAGGCATATTCTTCTTATGTAGTTTCTATCAATTTTATGGTCTGGTCGAGGACCTTATCCCGGCCTAGATAGTTTGTATTCTGTAGAGGCTTCGTAGACGTAATTTGGGTATTGTAGTGTCATATTTTCTTGATACAATTTGTATTATTAGTTCCCTTGATTTTTATTGTATCTTACGCACTTTGATTATGTATAGATTATGCTTATGATAGGATGCTAAGGGGTCTCTCAAGCCTTTGAGGTTCGGGATGTCCGTCTCAGCCAGGGCCTTGGTTCGGGTCGTGACATGACCATTGAATCATAGGCTCTGATACCACTTGTTGGATTCGAAATTGAGAGGGCATCATACGGAAGCTAATAGTTGCAAACTATTGAGACGATAAATAAGATGACAAAAAAACATACTAAAACATAATATTATTGATATGATTCGGTCAATTGGCCAACATATTAAAAATCTAAACTAAAAAAACATAAAAATTAATTGAGAGAAAATATCCCCTAAACAAAACTTTTAAATGACTAAATTGTAGGTGCTATGTATTTTTTGACTTGAAAAGAGAGATCTTCTATTTATAGAAGTTCAAAATTTCTCCAAAAGAAAGAATTAACCAATTATGGAAGAGATTGTTTCCTATAAGGAAACTTTTTTCACTAGTAAAATCTTTTCGAATTAAAACACATTTATGATAGAATCCAAGTAAAGTGAAAATTTTAGGACAAATCCTAACAAAAACCAACCTAAATTTTAAATGAACTTGACTGAGTGAATCAAAATAAACTAAATTAACAAATAAGTCAATTTAATGGATTAGATTGACTCTATTTTCAAGCTAATTTGGTCACACCCCTAGATACTCATGAATAAGTTCAGAAGTAAACTCATTTAGTGGTGTAGGTTGTAGATTGCTAATTTTGAGCTAATTACTTCTGCCTAATTACCCTACCACGGTTGTAGTCGCCACTTTTGTCAATTTAGGTTGGATATCAGTGTAAATTTTGATGAGCTAGTGGATTTAGATTGAAATACTTTGAGCTAATAAATGACTGAGACTCAAATAAATGGACAAACTATAATTTCCTAGGCTAATATTACCACATCAAATCAAAATAATGAAATCATTAGTAAAGATTTTATGGAGTGGAAACCATATAATAAAATCTTTACTTATGAATTCATTATCTTGATTAGATGTGATAAAATTAGCTCATGAAATTATAATCTGTTCAATTCATTTAAGTTTGGACGGATTATTGACTCGTTTATTTATTAGCTCAATTTATTTCAATTCAATCTGTTTCAGCTCGTCAAAATTTACACTAATATCCAACCCAAAATGACAGAAATGGCAAAGACAACAATATTAAATATTTTTACTTGAGAGACAAGATAATATTTAATTATCAAAATATGTGAGTCATTAATATGTAATATTCTTACACCAGTAACTCTTGGGATACTTAATAACCAATACATTTATTAACATAAAATTTGTCAGGGTGACTTATTTTGACATCGCTATTTAGCCTGTACTTGATTTTGAAACTTTTCACGTTTACGTAGTATATCGAATAACTTCAGATATGGAGTGTTTGAAGTTGGGACTTATCGAGCTCATATTCAGACAAAAATATTTAGTTACACATGAATGAAGTTCACATATTTTTGCCACAAGTTCAAGCAAAAATGATTGAACCTCAATCCTATGTGCATGCATTTCTGGAAAAAATGATTAAATTCAGCCGCATATAGCTGAAATTCAAATAAAATGACTGAACTTCGATCATATATGCAGAGGCCAATCTAGAATTTAAAGTTTGTGGGTTCCTTTGGCAAAATAAAATATCAAAATATAGTGTCTTATAGGGTTAGTACCACAAACAAAGAAGCCTACAAACTTTTAGCAAGCTCCTTCTCTATCACTAGGCCATTAACACACTCCATTTGTGGGTTCCAAACTTATAATTATCATATATTTACTATATTTCTCAATATAAATAAAAGATCCACACGAAAGTTACTAGGTTCCAGGAAACCCCATGTACCACTCTGCATCCGCCCCTGCATATATGTCTGAACTTTAAATATATAAAACTCCAGAGATGTGATATATAGTTATTTTGAAGAATTGTAAAATTTTGTATTACTTTGTGGGTGTCTTATTTTTGTTATTCCATTTATTTCATGTTTTATTACAAAATAGTTTACTATTCTTTATCTTGAGTCGGGGGTCTATCGGAAACAACATTTCTACTTCCCTAGAGGTAGTGGTATGAACTGCATACATTTTACCCCCTAGACTCCACTATGTGGGAATAGACTGAGTTTATTGTTGTTGTAATATGACTTAAATAATGATCTCAAAATCAGATATTCATACAATTCGATCTTTATTAACTCATTCTGTTTTGAACCACTCAAATTAAAGCACAATGTCTATTTGACACCCCTACTAATATCAATACTTTTGCCTAATTTATTCTATCATTTATGCCCAATACCCACAAAGCTAATAAGGTATAAAAGTAATCTCATTTTTTATTAGTGTCGAAACCTAATTTCAACAAAAAAAAATCTCTCTTTTCAATAGAATTATTCTAGCTAGTGGGTTCTCTCAAAAGTGTAGCTTATGGTTGAGGACCCGTTATTTTTAAAAAATAAATACGAATTTTTGTTACTCTATTATGTACGATTAAAATTAGTCTTTTTAATATTGTCTTAATGATTTCGATATTTTTAATATTATTACAATTCAATTAATTTTTAGTACTTCATTTTTAAAGTGTCATACTATAAGTTCATTATATTTAGAATTTCTCATTTCTTATGTAAATTAAAAACAAGCTTTAAAAAACAATTAAAGCGTAGATAAATAGTATTTTATGTTTGTTGAGTACCATTTTTACTACCCGAACCAATTAGTTACTTCATTTTCCAAAAAAAAAATAAAATTATATATATATATATATATATATAATCTCAATCCTTTGGAGCTAATTAATTAGTTTCCCAATTTTTTTTAAAAATTACTATAAATCGCTGATTTAGTCTACATGGATACATCACATTTTTCAGATACATCACTTAATTTTATACAGATACATCATATTCTTCGATAATATATCTGAGCTTTTAAATAAAATCAAAAATTTATGTTATTATTTAAAAGGATTGGAATTTAAGCAGTCATGATAAATTAAGTTGTGATATGATGTAATTAAGGATAAAGTCAAATACAAGACAATTTGCTATCAACAAATGTATAAATGGATTGGAATACCAATCGTGCTAGTTACCGCAGGTCAAGCCTTGACACGCTAAGATTTTAATCCCTCCGCGCCGCTAACACCAACCCCCTCACCCCCACCCCATCCCGCGCTAAATTTATTTTATCTTTCACTTTCCTCTTTATTTTTCACTTTGAAGGACGAGTTTTTTTAAAGCACTAGCACTGCAATTGCATTTCTTCAACTGAGGAGTCTTTCATTATTGATATGAGAAAAAAAAACATTAAATAAGTTTGCTTTAACCGGATATTTTTAACTATCAATTGTTTAATTTTAAACTCGTTGAGAATTTGTAGCTTGTGATTATAGATAGAGCATTAAAAGCCCTGGTCTAATTCATTAAGCCATACCCAGCCCTGCCACGTTAAGGCATTGCCTCACCCCGCCCCGCCCCGCCCCTGCCCTATTGTCATAATTATGAATGGATCAATGGTATGACGAACGGTATGTGAAAATTTTGAACACTTTCATTTATTTTTTTTTGTAAAGGGGAAAAAAGAAATAGGACATAGAGAGAGTATGGACCAATTATAAAATAATTAATTATTCTAATTATTTGTAATTAGTAATCATACTAATTAATTTTTAAGTAAGTACATTATATCATTCCACTGCCTATTTATAGTCTCCCATAGTTTCCTCTGATCATAAACCAACACATTTTTATCTCTTTAATTTAGTCAAAATTTCCAAGAAAATGTTGTCACTTGGTATTTATATTATTGGATCTTTACTTGTTATAGCAATTATACATCATTGGAGGAACCCTAATTTCAAAGGGAAACTCCCACCAGGTTCAATGGGTTGGCCATTACTTGGTGAGACTATTCAATTCTTTGCACCAAATACATCATTTGATATTCCTCCTTTTGTGAAGGAGAGGATGCAAAGGTAATTAATTAATTTAATTTTACTCATGCCACCTATAATTCTGTATAAACTTATTCCTACAGAATGTTTACATCAAATCATTTTAACTTATAATAATTAAGTCATGCACCTATTCATCAATATTAATGCAAGTTAGCATTACTTCTAACATTATTGCTAGGAAAATTGTATATGTTAAAGAAGAATTTTAAATTTATATAACGTCAGACATATCTCTTCCTTAATTCCTTTATCTACTTTTAGACATGTGGAGGGAAAAGAAATTTTTGGACTTAGCTATAAAATTTATTTTGTACACAGTGGGGACAGATTGTTCAAATAACCAAAAGAGCAAAAAAAAAAAATAGAAAAGGAAGGTTCTAGAAAAGTACTATAAAGATAATCAAAGAAAATAAGACAAGTTTATAGCATAAGCCTCTTCTCCAAATTATCGTACTTTATATAGATATAGGCCAGGTTCTCAAATATAATTTGACAGATCCTTTGGTGGACTTTTGAACCTACTACTCTTTCTAATGGATCCAATGATCAACAAATTTGTTATCTTTGGCCTTATTCATAATAGAGTATATGCTAAAGAAAAAAGGTATACATAGGCACATATATTTACTTACAACATCTGTTAGAGTTGCGATCCGATTTTTGTTGATTCGGCCCTAAAAGTTTCGCAGTGTGATCCATGTTTGTAATACCTTCATGTTTTTTTGGGCCTAAGACCTAGTTGTACGCACGTATTATATAAGTGCGATTTAGTGGGTTATTTCAGGTTATTCTCATATACATGAAATTGAGACTATCGCCTCCAATATTGTACTCTCTCTCTCCATTATAGTAAATTCCTCGGCCTCTACCCGTGATTTTTTTCGCAAGAATTTCCACGTAAATCTGTATCTTCTTGTTTTTCTTTTACTTGTGGTTTACTTATTTTCTGTCCGTTCATAACAACATCTAAATTATGAATCAGGTACGGGCCCATATTTCGAACTAGTTTGGTGGGACATCCAATAATAGTATCCACTGATCCTGATTTTAATTATTTCATCTTCCAACAAGAGGGACAATTGTTTCAAAGTTGGTATCCACATACTTTCACAGAGATTTTTGGAAGGCAAAATGTTGGATCTTTACATGGTTTTATGTACAAGTACCTGAAAAATATGGTACTAAATCTTTTTGGCCTTAAAAGTTTGAAAAAAATGTTGCCTGAGGTTGAGAAAACTGCAAATAATAACTTGAATAGATGGTCAAGTCAGAAGAGTGTTGAGATGAAGGAAGCAACAGCCAAGGTAAGTAGTCTAAATTTCAGGGCATTTTCACAAAACTTACCTTATAAGTTTTACTGACATATTCTTATCAAGTAACTAATACATTGAACACGAGCCTCTATTTCATCCATCGTGTTCTAATATGATGTAATATCATCGTCAATCTTCCCCATTTCATTTGGATTATTAGCCCAAGATACTTGGAACTTCTTCTCCTGGGGATAACTTATGTATCAATCCTTACTTCCTTATCTGCCTCGTGAGTGATCACATCACTATGACCTTTCACTCTAAGGGGTCGTTTTGTTGGGAAATAGTTATTCCAGGATAATTAATCCCGGAATTTGTTATTTCGGGATTACTCAGGATAACTTATTCTACCATACATATGGGATAATTTATCCCATCACTATGGTGTAAATGGTGAAATAAATTATCCCAGTATTGACTAATACCACCAACCAAACATGGGATAAAATGATCCTTCATTTTATTTCGGGACTACTTATCTCTTATACCTCACACCGAACGACACTTACATATTTGCTTTAGTTTTGTCCAACTTAAATCTTTTTGACTCCAGGAACTGTCTGTTAGGTTTTTAAGAGGTGCGAATAGAAAATGAATAGGTGTTTTTTTTTTTAAAAGACACAAAGAGAAAGAATGCAATTTGAACAGGCACCTTTTCGGTTTGGATGGTTATGACCTTTTCAATGGATTGTGATTTTTTCGAAGAGTTGCACTATTATGAAGGGTTGCACCTTTTTGAACCATTGTTTCTCATCATGAAGCAACACCTAGATGGCTATAAATACCTAATTTTTTCCTCAGGTATAGATATGAAATTTTGAAGAGGAAAAACTCCCCTCGTTCTTGAAAAACTCTATTGTGATTTGATGTCGTTGAGTGCGTTCGTAGTTCAATAAAATTTAAGGTACCGCTATTTTATCTTGGTGATTCATTTTATCCTAGGAGTATATATTTGAAAACTTCGAGCACTTGATGGGAATAATTTTCTTAAGGAAACACCATTAATTCAGTGGACTTGAATCTTCTAATTTTCGTATTTTTTCAAACGTTTGGTTTGGCCATTTTTCAAAAAAAATAATGAAATTGTTTTAACATCATTTGTTGATGTTCATAAGTTGAGTTAATCTTATTATTGAAGTTCAAAGTTGTGAATACAAAGGTACAACTTTATTTGATTGTTCATATGATTAGTTTGAATATATGTTTGAAGTTCTTGTTGTAAAATACAGATTTTACTAAATCGAAAAAATAACAATCTTAAGAAAGTTATAAAAATATTTATTTTAGTGCTTGTTTGGTGAAAGAAAAAAGAATTTTATCCCCATTTATAAATCAAATACTTGGTTAATCTGTATTGAGTTTGATTTTGTGGAGACTAAAATCTTTTGATTTCTACTTCCTCGATTGGAAGAATATAGATACTTCACCAAGAAATTAGTGTGGGAATTCGATTTGAAGAATACAATAACTTCACCGATTTGTTAAACTCTCTGTATTGGTTTCTAGAGTTTAAAACCTATGAGTTTTCACTCTATTTGAATTTAACTCTGATTTAAAGTCATAAAAATTTTGCCAAGTTTTAAAGTTTATTCGATTGATTATTTGAAGATATAAAAAATTTATCATTGACTAGGAATAAGTTGGCTAAAGATTAAAGTCTTTATTGTTAGTATTCTAAAATACTAAAGTGTATGTTAAAGATTGATAGGAAAATGACGAATGAATCTGAACAACAAATTGACTAGGTTGTGAATGATGTTCTTCCGACGACAATCAATGTTGTGTCATTAAGTCATTCAAATATTACTCCAGCAATGGAAACAACTAAGAAATCAGAAAAAATTCTGGTGTGAACTTTAAAGAATGGCAGCAAAAGATGTCATTTTGTCTGACCAAACTTGAAATGCAAATGTTCATAAGTATAGATCCTCATATTTGCGATGAAATAATGATTGAAAATCAATTATCCAGTTTGAAAGATCTTGTGAGTCATTCCAAGATAGAAGATAATAATGAGTTGAATGCAAAATCATCAGTGATGGTTATAAATCTTATTAAGGATGATGCTCCAAATAATAAAAAAGATGAAGTCTTCTAGACAAGAGAGAGCAGAACAAGAAACGTTCAAAGGCAAATGCTACAATTATAATGATGTTTGTCATAAAGCTCTAAATAGTCAAGTTCTGAATAAGCACAAGGAAAGACATTAGATATACATGTCAAAAATAATGTGAAAGATTTAAAATTTGTGTGCTATGATCACTGAAAGCAATCTAGTTGAATATTCAAATTAATGGTGGTTTGATTCAGGAGCTACTAAACATGTTTATACGGATAAAGAAGTTTTCTCTACTTCTGATATTGCTGGTCCCAAAGAAGTGATCTTCCTGCAAAATAATGCAACAACCAAGGTTGAAGGAAGTGGGAGAAAAACCCAAAAATGACTTCTGGCAAGGTGTTGAGTCTCAATATTGTTCTTTATGTTCCTACTATTGTGGAGAACTTAGTGTCGACAATACTTCTCGTTAAAAACTGCTTTAAGCATGTTTATTTTGGAGAAAGTTGTAATAAAAAAAATAAAACATATGTAGGAAAGGGCTACCTCGATTAGGACCTTTTTAAACTTGATATAATGGTTACTGAAATGAAGAAAGCTAGGCTTCTTCTTACTTGCTAGAGTCAAATAATTTGTGACACAGTCGTTTAGGACATGTCAATTACAAAATCTTACAAAAATTAATTAGTTTAAAAGTGTTGTCTAATTTCGTGTGAAATAAATCAAAGTATCAAATATGGTGAAATATAAGTATTCTATTCAAAGGGATTTCAATATCTTAGACTTAATTTGTACCGACATTTGTGATACGAAGTCCACCATATCGTGGTGGGAAAAAGTATGTCATAACTTTATTAATGATTACACCGGATACTTTTATTATTTGCTAAATGGTAAAGATGAAGCAATAGACGCATTTAGACAACTTAAAATGAAGTTAAAAATCAATTGACTAAAAAGATCAAAATGATAAAAAGTGATAGCGGTAGAGAGTATGAATCTCCATTTGTGGAGATATATTTAGAAAATGAAATCTACCATCAAACTACTGCTCCATATTCACCTCAATCAAATGGGATTGCGGAAACAAAAAGTCAAATATTAAAGAAACTTTGGGGGAGGGGAGGGGGGACTATCCTTACAGCAAATCAAATGCTCAATAGAGTCCCCCATAGCAAGATAATCTATTTCATATAAAAAATGAAATGAAAGAAAATTCAACTTGAAATATTTCAAAATGTGGGGGTGTCTACCCAAAGTCTAAGTTCCTATACCTAAAAGGGTAAAAATAGGACCAAAAATTATGGATTGTGTTTCATCAGATATGCTATAAATAGTAAAGCATGTCGATTTTTGGTTTATAAAACATATGGATATTTATGAAAATGTGATAATTGAATCAGATAATATTGAATTCTTTAAATACATTTATCTGTATAAAACTGGACATGAGCTGTCTAGTGGAGGGTCTAAATCACCTCGAGATAAAACAAAGGAGAATTTACTTAATGATGAAAATCCAAGGCATAGTATACGTCAAAGAACGTCAATTTCCTTTAGATCAGATTTTGTAATATTTTTTGCAAAAATGAGCCTAAAATATTTTTTAAAATGATGTTATCTTCGAACTCATCCTTTTGGAAAGAGGCAATCAATAGAGAGATTGATTCAATCATGAGTAACCATACTTGGGAGTTGGTTGATATTCCTCTAGGAAATAAACCTTTAGGTCCTAAATGAATCATCAAAAGGAAAATAAAAGATGATGGCACTATTGACAAATACAAGATAACACTTATTATGAAAGACATTAGACAAAAAGAAGGTCTTGATTATTTTGACACATATTCTCCTGTAATAAGGATAATGTCCATTCGTATTTTGGTTGCATTAGCGGCGGTATATGCTCTTGAGATCCATCAAATGGATGTGAAAATAATTTTTTTAAATAAAGAATTGAAGGAAGAAAGTTACATGAAACAACCCAAAGATTTTATGGTTCTTGATAAAGAAAGCAAAGTATGCAAACTTATTAAGTCACTTTATGGACTAAAACAATGACCCAAATAGTGGCATGCAAAGTTTGATCAAACCATGCTGGCAAATGACTTCAAGATAAATAAATATGATAAATGTGTTTGCATTAAAAACACTCCAAATCACAAAGTTATTGTTTGTTTGTATGTGGATGATATGTTGATCATGAGTAAAAACATTTTTGACATAAATTTTGCAAAACAAATGCTTGAGAGCAAGTTTTATATGAAAGACTTTGGAGTTACTGATGTGATCTTAGAGATAAGAATTCATAAAACTCCACAAGGGTTGGCATTGTGACAGTCTCATTACATAGAAAAGGTACTTGACCAATTCAAGTATTTGAATTTCAATATTGTCAAGATTCCACTAGAAATGAGGTTTCACTTCAAAAGAATGAAGGTGAAAGTGACTCTCAATTAAAATACACAAGAATATTGAAAAGTTTGATGTATATCATGAATTGTACGCGACCAGACATAGAATGCACTACTAGTAAATTAAATCGGTACACGAATAATCTCAATTAGACTCATTAAACAACAATAAAAAGTGTTTTACGTATATAAAACATACCCCAATACCATTTTGTCTAAATCGGCGGTTATAGATGACGGGATCAAATTAAGTATCGGTTGAGCTGAATGAGGAACAATTTTTCCTCTTACTCTTTTGACTTTTCAGTTTCTTGTGGAGAAGCTCCATGAAAATGAATTTCGTGGTACAAGATGGAAGAAACTGTGAGGAAGATGAAGCTTTAACATTACCTAATCTGATTTTAGGCATTTTATAAGTTGCTTTCGTGGTCGGATTTATGTTATTAAAGGGTTTGGGACAGGTCTTAATTTTTTTCCTCGTCTTTACTTATATCGACCATAAATTTTTTGTGTAAAAAATGGGTTGCTAGTCTTGTTTTATTTAAAAAAAAAATATACTCAAGACTATGTTTTGCATTATAACAATTATCCAACCGTAATTAAAGGATATAGTGATGCAAATTAAAACACCAAATTGAATGAAGTAAAATTCACGAGTGGATATATATTTACTCTAGTTGGACGAGCAGTCTCTTAGAAATATTCAAACAGACATGTATTGCCCAATCTAAAATGGAATCTGAATTTATCATATTAGATAAAATGGGTGAAGAACTGAATGGCTTCAAAATTTCTTGTAAGTTATTTCTTATTTTCCTAAATCTTTGGCACCATTATATATACACTATGATAGTCAAGCGGTAATAGGTAGGGCATGGATTATGATTTATAATGGTAAATCTTGTCATATAAGATGAAGACATAATATCGTTGAAAAAATACTCTCTAGTTTTATTATCATGACTGACTATGTAAGGTCAAAGAATAATGTGTCGGATCCACTTACAAAAGTCCTATCTAGAGAGGGAGTTGAGAGATCATCGAAGGAAATGGGTTTACGGCCTAGGACAAGTTATCACGATAGTAACTCTACCTAACAGACAGGAAATATCAAGAGTTAGTTTCAAGGAGATCAAATAAAGTTATGACTAGCGGTTCAACATTATCACTATACTCAACTCATTCTCATGATAAAGACAATATTCAGGAAATAACGATAAGGTTTATGGTTTGAAGCTTTTAAATGGTTTCCAAGTCTGGCAAATTTGACCAAATAGTTTGATCTATAGTATTAAACATTTAGGAATCATGTATAGTAAAGGTCTATTCTTTAATTATCAAAAAACCAGTGAAAACAGTAAGAGGGGGTGAATTACTATTTTTTCAACCAGTCAGTCGACTTTCTCCTACAGATAGTCGACTATTGATTGCAGTAATAAAAACTTCAAAAATTAAACTGCTGAAAATAAATAACACCAGATGTTTTATACTAGTTGGGACCTCTAATAGGTCGTACTTCAGTATCCTTAGGTTACAATAGATTCTACTAGTTCGTTGGGAATAAAATCAAAGTACAAGATTGAGTTAAGCTATTTGACTTTGACTCACACTCTATCCCTTTCTTTCATACTTTGATACAATGGCCCACCAACTATGTGTTTCTCTCCTCACTTTTTAATTACACAGTAAACTTTTAAGATAATACAATGTTTGAGTAAAGTAGAACAAGGAACTAGAGAAATAATGAGACATGTGTGTATCTCCTCCTTTGACTTCCAATGCTTATATAGTAGTGATTGGACTACTACTAGTCATTGGAAGTTACAAGCCAACCCAAAGGATTTTTATTTTTAGGAAATTGAATAAGGAATATTCAATCTCCAAAAATATGCATAGACTACAACGAAAAATCTAACTAAGACATTATATACACAAAATGAAGATGTAGCATTTCTATGATTTAAGCACACTAATTAATGCAACAGTTTTTTTCTTCTTTCCTGGAATGGCATGCCTTTTGATAGTACTTCTGAGGAGATTTTCTTCAATCTATTTTGAGTAGAAGATCTTTTCATGGAATGCCTCTTGATATTCTTGGACAAGAACCATGAGTTATGCACAACATCTTGTAATATCTTCATAGATATTTCTTTTCTTTCTGAGTATTGAAGGCCTTTTGATATATTTGGCCAAGACCCATGAATTGTGTACATTGTCCTGACTTAACCTTTAGAGGCGCTTTGCTTCCTTTTTGAGTCCTGAATGAGAGTTTTGACTATTTCTTATTTTTTTATCTTCCTATAAATAAATCATAAATCATTCATCAAAACTTTAACACTATTAATCTCCCTCTTTTTTATGGAGGACAATATTTAATTAAGTGAGATAGTTGACTTTTTTTGTAGGGTACTCCCCCTATTTAGCTTGATAGTTGACTCGCCCTTAGTTGTTGCACTGTTGACTATTACTCTGTAGCTTAGCTTATTATCCCCCTTTGACATCAATAAAAAAAAAGCACAACAGCAAAGACAAGGACAATGCATGTATAAAAAGAGAAAACATAAATTATTCAGGGGCTTATGCCCTGATACAACCAAAATACAAGTCTTAACATAGTTTAAGAAGAAGGAAGGGGATTTCCATGACAAGAAAAAAAATAAGCTAATGTCTTAGCAGCAGCATTCTTCAAGTTCACGAACTGACCGGTGATTACTAAGAAAGTGAAGGCAGTTTATCTTGTGGCCTCCCTGATTAGCTGATCCATTCTTAGCCTGAGAAGAGCAACATTTGATATTGTTTTCTTGCTGACATCTTTAAATTTTTCAAGATAAAAGTACGAGGCAAGGAGGAGATCCTTGATAGAGTCCAACATCAAATCAATCTCAGTCAGGCGAATAACAATTTTAGGAGGGGGGGAGTTGAAAACAAGAGGAGGAGAGGACTTAGACCTGGGAGATGAAAGAGTGCTAGTAGAGCGACCTTCAAATTTAGAAACCAAAATATCATCAAGCAATACATATCCCATACTAAAAAAAGCTTTAGAGTTGTAGAATTATTTGACTATAACAGAGGGAATAGATTCAAGAGAAATATTGCTAGCTTCTAAGATACAAGAGATAATAAGACCATAAGAGAGGCTAGACGAATCAAGAGATGCTTCTATCATATGATTATCGATGAAAGATGAGATATTTATCTTACACTGAGAGATAAGACAGTATGTCAGCAGAGTATCTGGCTGAGATAGAGTAAAGAGAGAACCAACACGGAGACGAAGAGTAGTACTCACAATATGAGTAATAACACGAATTTCAAATGACAAAAACTTTAAATTGAGAGCAGAAGATAAGGGGTCAGAATTGTTAAGAATAATAATTTTTTTCGCTTATTCAAAAGAGATCAAAATCAGAAGGCCAAGGATTTTTGGAAAAGGAGGTAGAAAAATCAGAGCAATTAATGTCGAACAAAGTATCAAACATGGTACAATCAAGGTAGATACACTTATCCAGCACTAGGATTTCAAGCTCACCAGAGCGCATGAAATGAATAATAGCATAGACAATTTGATAAGTTGTTCATATGCAATCTTAGGAGTATTTGAAAATAGATTTTCCCATCTTTGAAATTCAAATAAGATTTTTATATGATAATGTAGAGATTCTAATAGACCTAGATCTACAAGTAGGGTTTCATTTGTAGGTTTCCAAAAATCAGCTTTTACATTAAGACGGCAATTAAAGTCGAATTTTTTCTTTTCTTTTGGAACTTTCTGAGACATCAACAAAAGGGAGAGCTTACCCAGAAAAGAACCAGAGAAAACAGTGGAGGGTAAAGGGTTTAGTCGAAGACATCAGAGTTTAGTGGAACCGATGAAACTATCTTTTCTTTATCTTTAAAGAGAGAATTTTTCTGGCTACGAGAGGGAGGACATTTAGAGTGCTTAGTCATGAGGAAAAAAGATATAGAGAAAGGACGAAAGATTTGAGAGAATTATGTAGGACAAGATAGGAGAAGTCGCCTAGGAAATGAATCAATGCCATAAAAAAGTATCATATATCCAATCAGTGGCAGATGAAAAAATAGGAGAAACATGAAAAGATGTGTACATCAATCATCTCATTCATTAATTAAGACACTTTTACACTTTTTTGAAAAATATAAAAATCAGTCGAAAATATTTGCACTACTATCAATAGATTAAAAAAGCAAAAATAAACTTTTTTCCAAGAGATGTTTTAATAACATATCTACCAATAAAAAGAATACTTAACATGGTATCAAAATTACCTTTTAAACAAGACTTGTTAAGAAAAGATACTATAAATATGGTCTAGAGAGATGCATGGATTTTTAGACAAAAGGTACTAGAATTGTCACAAAAGACTTCACACTATTTTAAAAGGTATTATAATCACTAAGCAAATGATATCCAAAAATATTGAACACAACATAGATCAATAGGGACATATTTAGGGAGAGAGAAACACAGATATGTTTTACTATTCCACGATATGGGAGAATTCCCTATTAGCGAATGATGTTTTTTTCCATCACTCTTGACTTTGCATAATCTACATCTAAGAATTTTTTAGAATAAAAATTATTTATATTATCAAATGACACGAAATATGGTTTCAAATAATTTTCTAGTGATACTTTTAATAGAAATAGCATACATACACACATTAATTAGTATACCTAGTTGATTGGTTGTAAGGTAAAGAGAAGAGTCACTCATACCACGATATTTTCTTTAAAAGTCATGAAAGTGCATAATTAGTACTCACAGGGGTACTATGGCATACCAGTCATTTCAATGAGCTCTTAGGAGATTATTTTGACCAAGAAAGATTTCTTCAGCTGGAGTGTTTCTAGTGTCAAGGAGAGTGTTAATTCTCCCATCAAGATCATTTTGAACTCAATTTTATTGGATCAGAACATTCCTTGCATAACATAGAATTATTGTTCCTACGTATAATATCAGAAAAATCCTTTGATAAAGAAGTTGTATCAAAAAGTTGTGAAAAAGCTACTCAATCTCTCTTACCAAGCTTCAGGAACATGTTTTAAAGAGAAGAGGTCTTTTGAAGTTTAAAAACATGATGAGGAAGCATAGCATTTTTTAGAACCTAGGGTTGAGAAAATTTTCTCATTCATACCTTAAAGATTTTGTAATAGCATAGTCAAGCAGGAGTCGAATCGATTAAAAGAACTTCATCATAGTCGATAATTTCACTTGATTTTATTTCATCATTTGAGCCAACAACTTTTGCATCTTCATGTATTTACGACTTTATAAAGAGTTCTTTTTGAGTGATAATGATCACTTCTTCATTGTTTTAGGGTTGTTCTAAGTTCAACTTAATCATGGGAGGTAACAGTTTGGATGATCAGCCTTAGTGATGGTCAATCCATCAACTTTATTCAAATTAGTTAATCTTTCGTTCCTTATAAATTGAACGTTCACTTGTTGAGATATCATTTCCCTTTTATATTTTGAGTGGATTTTCTACAAAATAATTATTTACTTATTCCAAGGTACTTAAAGTGTTCTTAGACCCCTTATGATTAGTTCTTGAATTTGTTGACTCAGTTTTGAGTCTCCAAATTCACTTGTCTAGATTTCTAGATCAAAATTTACAGTTATAATATTTATGACTAAGCTTACCACAGTGATAACATAAAATATAGCATTATTTAGTAGTTGTATGATATGTATTACAATTGTGATTGGTTTCTTTAGTCGACTGACTGGAGTTAGTTAATTGTTAAGAGTTGTTGTAGTTATAATATTTTTTATTATGACTGTGATTATTATTTTTGATCGACTTACTAGAGTTAATTGACTTTTGAGATCCTACACAGTTATAAAATCTATTGTTACAAGTGTCACTGTCAGATCTGTAAGTTGACTTGGTCGATTGATCTGACAATACTATGACTGGTGAATTTTTCAAGGCTGAGTTGATTCTTACCTGACTTGATTCGTCATTTTCTATGAAATAGTTGTTTTCAATGTTGTTGACATGGTCTGAATTTTCTTCCTCATCCCAGCAGCTGGAGACCTTTTGATTTTTTTTGTCCTTTTTGGTTTCTTCGTGGATTTCTTCCATCTTATTTCATATCTCTTTAGCAGTTTTTAAAGTGGCTATTTTCTCATACTGTTTTTCACTAAGATCTCAATGAAGCAAATAGATTGCTCTAACAGTTGCTTGCATAATATTCAATTGCTTCTTTGTGTAGTCAAAAGTGAGAGTTTTTTTACCACCTTTCTTTTCATTATTTTTGGAAAGGACCTTAGCGCACTCTGAATAATTAATCAGGCTTCATAATTCATTGATAAAACATAATTCTTCGTTCTTACCTTCTACTAAACATAGTATAGACCATTAAAAAGGGTGGTCAGCATATTGAAAGTCCCTCTTGAAATATGGCTTCACTACTTTGATGTCCTGCCATAAATCTTTCACTTACTTGCTATTAAGAAAATATGATGATCTGAGATGAGGCTCCGATATCAATTGAAAATAGTAAGATGAGGGTGAATTACTCCTTTATCGACCAGACAGACGACTTCCTCCAATAGACAGTCGTCTATTGATTGCAGTAATGAAAACTTCAAAAATTAAACTGCTGAAAGTAAATAACACGGATGTTTTATACTATTTGGGATCTCTAATAGGTCTTACTCTAGTCCCCTTGGGTTGTAAGGAATTCTACTAGTTCTTTGTGAATAAAATTAAAGTACAAGATTGAGTCAAGCTTTTTGGCTTTGACTCATACTCTATTCCTTTATTTCACACTTTGAAATAATACTTTAAAAGAATATAATGCTTGAGTAAATTAGAGAAAAGAACTAGATAAGGTTGAGACAAGTGTGTATCTCTTCCTTTGACTTTCAATTCTTAAATAGTAGTGATTGCACTACAACTAGCCATTGAAAGTTACAAACCAGCCCAACGGGTATTTATTTGTAGTAAATTGAATAAGGAATATTCATCTCCAAAAATAAGCAAATACTATAAAGAAAAATCTAACTAAGACATTATATACACAAAATGGAGATGCAACATTTCCATGATTTAAGCACACTAATTAATGCAGTAGATCTTTTCTCCATGATTTAAGACATTATATACTATAAAGAAAAATCTAACTAAGACATTATATACACAAAATGGAGATGCAGCAATTTCATGATTTAAGCACACTAATTAATGCAGTAGATTTTTTTCTCCTTTCCTGGAATGACATGTTTATTTATAGTACTTCAAAGGAGATTTTTCTCAACCTATTTAGAGTAGAAGATTTTTTTCATCTAATGCCTCTTGATATACTTGGACAAGACCCATGAGTTATGCACAATATCCTGTAATATCTTTAGAGATGATTTTCTTTCTTTTTGAGTATTAAAGGCCTTTTGATGTATTTGGACAAGACCCGTGAAATATGTACATCATCTTGACTCAATCTTCGGAGGTGCTTTATTTTTCTTTTGAGTCCTGAATGAGATTTTAGATTATTTCTCCTTTTCCTATCTTCCTACAAACATCAAAATTTTAACACTATCAATCAGGTCGAGTTCATGGCTGAAACGAACAGAACTATGAGAATCATAAATGGTATAAGATTGATTGTGTGACTTGTGTTGTATAGGTGTACATTAAAGCTCAACTTTTCAAAGACATCACATCTACCGATTGACCGAGTGCATCCGATGCAAGTTCACTATAGAAAGTGTGAAGAAAAATCTACTTATCCAGATGCAACTAGTCTTTGCTTGTAGATCACACACTTGTCCGTAAATTTTTTATAAAATAGTCATTTTCCATTCATATTGGGGGGCGGTTAGTTTTTTAGGAGGTGTGAATGGAAAATGAATAGGTATTTTTTTTGAAAAGACACCAAGAGAAAGGATGCAATTTGAATAGGCACATTTTCAGTTTGCATGGTTATGACCTTTCCAATGGATTGTAACTTTTTCGAAGAGTTGTACCTTTTCTAAAGGGCTGCACCTTTTTGAACCATTGCTTCTCTTCATGAAGCAACACTTTGATGGCTATAAATATCTAAAAAAAATTAGGTATAGACATGAAATTTTGAAGGAAAAAAATTCTCCTCTTTCTATGGGTGTGCATCGGTCGATTCGGTTTGGTTTTATGTGTTATTGATTTGGTTTATCTGTTTTCAATTTTTAAATAAGTAAAACCAATAACTAACCAATAAGATATTTTCTTATCGGTTTTTGGTCCTTAATGGTTCAGTTTCGATTTAACCAATAAGAAAATACTTATAAAATAGAAATAGTAACAACTAATATTAAAAAATAAAATCTTAGTTATAGCCAAAATCCTATGCAATGCATTTTAGTTTACAAGAATCTTCAAACTTGAACTGAATGTTAGTTCGAAAAAAAATGGAATCCTAATTGTTGGAAGCTATAAATGCTTCAAACTTTCCAATACTATAATAATCGAGCTTTATATTGTGCCTTTGTTGCACCGAATAGGTGAATACTTTGTGAATCACTAAATTATGAATAAATAGTGCATATAATATATATATATATATATATATATATATATATATATATATATATATAGAGAGAGAGAGAGAGAGAGAGAGAGAGAGAGAGAGAGAGATTTATATATATATGTATAACATAAATAGGGCTAAAACAATAACTTAGTGTATTCTTGTTGGGTTATCGGTTTAACTGATAACCCAATAAGCAAAAATCAAAATCGAACCGTTTACCCAATAAATTTTCTTATAAAACCAATAAAAAATTGTTAACACAATAACATTTTTATCAATTCGGTTTATCGGTCGGTTCGGTTTTTGCACACCCCTACCTCTTTCTAGGAAAACTCTAATATGATTTACTATCGTTGAGTGCGTTCGTAGTTCGATAAAATTTGAGGTACTGCTATTTTGTCAAAATGATTCATTTTATCTTGGGAGGGTGTATTTCGTAACATCGGGTACTTGAGGGAAATAATTTCCTTAAGGACATACTGTGAATTTGGTGGACTTGAATCTTCTAATCTTCATCTTTTTCTAAACGTTTGGTTTGGCTATTTTTGCAAAAAAGAAAAAAATTGAATTTGATTTTGTTGATGTTCATAAATTGGGTTGAACTTATTGTTGAAGTTCAAAGTTGTGAATACAGAGGTACAACTTCATTTGATTGTTCATATGATTAGTTTTGAACGTCTATTTAAAGTTCTTGTTGTAAAATACAGATTTTATCAAACCCAAAAAATAACATTGTCACCAAACATCCAACCTATCAGTAACTATGCTACGAGTCTTATAAAACAAAAGTTCAATATTGTATCACCGCAAATATACCATGAAACCTCCCCTGATATATGTCGTTTCTTTTGATCAATCACCAAAGACAAATGAAAATGGCTAAGAGTTGATCCCTACCGCAACCCCGTCACGACTGAAAAGAGCTTCGAGTCTTCTCTCCTTATCTTTACTCGAATCTTGATTTCATCATATAAGTCATTAATCACCCTAATGTAAACTACATGGATATCTTTAGCCTCCAAAATTCTCCATTGAACGCCTTAGAGATGTCTTGTTTATCCACCCTCTAAAATTTCCCATTAAATTAGAACTACACATAAATGAATTTAGGATTTATTATTTATGAGTTCGAATTTACAAGTTTTTTTTTAAATATGAATTCACAGCATAATATATTTTATTTAATTTTTTTGCAGATGATATTTGATATAACTGGAAAGAAACTTATTAGCTATGACTGTGAGAACTCCGAAAATGTGTGCAAAAATTTTGTAGCTTTTATACAGGGATTAATTTCTTTCCCTTTAGACTTTCCTGGAACTGTCTATCACAAATGCTTACAGGTATTTATGAGTTTAACTTTTATGTACTAACCATATCATAATAATTATAGTTAACACTTAGTAAGAAGTGGATTATTAACCTGGAAAATAAAATGGAGTACCTATTACTATAACAAGTTACAATATAATGATTGTGTAAACGTTCTTTAAGAAGTGGATTATTAACCTGGAAAATAAAATGGAGTACCTATTACTATAACAAGTTACAATATAATGATTGTGTAAACGTTCTTTACCTTATCAGTATTCATAGAATTTTAAATTTTGAATCGGGTTATTTTTTTGGTTAAATTAAATCAAATCAGATATTATAACCAACATTATTTCATTTGTTTTAGTTTATGTGACATACTATTTCCTTATTAGATTTGTTCCAAAACCTGACATTTTTGTAACCATACAATATTTCCCATTTTACAATTAATGAGAAACTTTTGAGTCACATAATTATTAGGGAAAAAGGATATGGGCTGGTCATTTTTAAAGCCACAATTTGAAAAGATGGACAACTGCAGTCAGTCGGTTAAATTTAATGGAAAAATTACATAAAATAGCATACTTAAGACTATAATTACAATAAATAGCAATATTTTTATAAAATTACATTTTATAGCAAGAGTAATATTATTTTACTCATTAACTAAACAAGTGCATGTTTTACTCTCACTATTTTATATTTTTCTATTTCTACTCCACTGTTTCAACTCCCCAAATATAGTCATATCTTTAACCTCTTTTTTTCATCTTATTTTTTTTATTATTTTTTTATTTTATTTTTTTATTTCAACTTTAATTTCTCTCTTCTATTTCTCTTCTATTTTTTCTTTTTCGCTTTTTATTTTTAAAATTTCTTCTATTTCTCTTCTATTTTTTCTTTTTCGCTTTTTATTTTTAAAATTTTTTCTTTTTTTTTTTCTTTTTCATATTTGAAGATAATTATCTCCATGATCTTCAAGATTTCAAAATAAAACGTCATTACTGTCTTTCACTCTCTTATATCTCTACCTTTTTTTTCTTGTTATTTTTTTCATCTTATTTTTTTATTTTGATTTCTTTTTCTTTTTCATTTTTTTCTTTCCACTTCATTTTCTCTCTTCTATTTCTCTTTTTTTTCCTTTTTAGTTTTCTTTTTTTTTCCCTTTCTCATATCTTTTTTTCTTTTTCTATTTTCATTTTCTTCTTTCTATTTTATTTTATTTTTTTTTCTTTTATTTTTACACTTCTATTTCTCTTTCTTCCTTTTTTTTTCAATTCTCTTTTTTTCGTTTTTTTCTTTTTATATTTTCAATTTTTTCCGTTTTTTTACTCTTCTATCTCTAACTTTTATACTGAAAAGACAAATATGTATATCACATACACATATTCAAAAAACATACAAAATACATCGCCATACAGATCTGGATATGTATTTACAGTACAAAATATACATATGTATCTGCATATGCATTTACAGAAATACATATCTCACTCATATGTATATATAAACGTATAGGACACAAAATCTCTATAACACAAAGGACAACTATATACATATACATATAGGTAACCAGAAAATACATAATACATATCTTAAATAGTAAAAAAATACAAATAACTACATATGTTACCATTTAGAATGACATAGAACAGTTCAAAGACAAATCCAATGTCGTCCAAAAATACATATAGATATGCATTTATATATACAAAATACAAATACATGCACATACCCCCCAAAAAATTATAATACATTTGTGACATAATACATCTGTCTAATTGCGCTTGAACTACACATTTCTTCTTATTCATGTAGACACTACAAATATTCTTATGACAAAAACTCATGTACTGCTCCTTTGATAACATCGTCTTAATGCGTTCTTCAATATCACTGACGGAATGACATTTTATATGTGGTGCAAACCTTGAAAGTATTCTTGCCATGAATATATGATCACGCAACACCTATAGAACAAAATAATGAGATAAATTTATATTACATGTACTTTTCACAAAAATATAATACAAAATACGTAGTATGCATATGTTTTCTTTTACATAATATATATTACATTACAAAAAAATACATATAACTCTGTATATATATTTACAAAATACATGTCTGATCCATATGTATATTACTATACAAAAAATACAAATATGACCTGATATGTATTTACGAAATATATATCATATTCATATTAAACAGTAACAAACATAACTATACTATATATCTTCATATGTATTTGCGAAATATAAAGGTGACTCATATAAAATAAGAATATACATATGGATCAGGTATGTATTCTGTAAATACATATGCAGAGCTATATGTATTTTATGCGGTGTTGGATTTATCTTTGAACTGTACATTCTATGTCATTTTAGAGGGTAACATATGTACTTATTTACTCTCTTTTACTGTTTAAGATATGTATAATGTATTTTTTATTACCTATATGTATATGTATATAATTGACATTTTTATTATAGAGATTTTGTGTCATGTATGTTTATATATACATGAAAGTCAGATATGTATTTCTGTAAATACATATGCAGATATATATATATATGTATGTTTTTTACGGTAAATACATATGCAGATCTGTATATCTATTTATTTTGTATGTTTTTGAATATATATATATATATATATGATATAGATATTTGTCTTTTAAAAATAAAAGATAGAGATAGAAGAGTAAAAAAGAAAAAAAAA
>NW_025829669.1:533383-608330 GCF_002878395.1 Capsicum annuum | reverse complement strand
AATTATTAGTTAATAAATGCTATTTTAAGGAAGCTTTTTTATTTGGGCTAAAATTTGAAAGCCACCCCAATTTAGGTTTATTTTTTAGATTCACTCAGAAATAGAAGTGTAAAAGAAAAAGCAAAAAAAATAAAAAAAAAATAAAAAATAAAAAAAGAAGAAGAAAACGAAAAAAAATATGAGAAAGAAAAAAAAAAGAAAACGAAATAAGAAAAAAATAAATAAATTTAAAAGAAAAAAAAAAGAGAAGTAGGAGAGAGAAAATAAAGTGGAAAGAAAAAATGGAAAAGAAAAAGAAATTAAAATAAAATAAAAAAGATAAAAAAAAAATGAAAAACTATCAAGAAAAAATAGTTAAAGATATAAGAGAATGATATTTTGAAATTTTGAAGATCATGAAAATAGTAATCTTCATATTTGAGTTTGATTTGAAAAAGAAATCTACTAATTTAAATACAAGTAATTTTTGAAAAATTCATTAGATGGAATAATTATTTCTTATTTAGCTCAACTAATTTGAGTAAAATAAGGGTAATAAATCTTGTTGTATATGTATTTGTATAGCAACAGTTTACTCAAATACAAAATATAATTTTTTATTTTTCGTAATTATAAAACTGTTGCTATAAAAGTTACAATTAAGGCTCTATAGTTGCTATTTCTGAAATTTTCCCAAATTTAATTCCCTTTTCTAGCCATTTGGCCCAATTGGGCACATGCAGTCTCTACACTCAATTGATACACTTTTATACCACATTAATACACTTTTATACTATATTGATACACTTTTTAAAAAGAATAAAGGAAATTTTATGCTAGCACATGCAGTCCCTATACCCAATTGATACTCTTTTATACCACATTAATACACTTTTATACTACAATGATATACTTGCAGTGTTCATATACTCAATTGATATTCTCTTATACTAGATTGATACATTTTAGAATGCATGTAGAAACTATATAGAGTCATATAAAATATGTATCTAAATAATAATTGTAATTAAAAATTGTATAGAATGTGTATAAAAATGCTATAATTATTATATAGAATATATATATATATATAGAAACTGTATCATTATTATATACAAATATATATCTTTAACAATTATATTATATTAAAAGTATATGGTATTGTATTTTATTGTATAAATAAGTAAAACTAAACAAAACAAACTAAATAGTATGTTATTTAATAATGTTGGTGAATGCAAAATAATCTAAAAATACAATAATTACTCGATTGTTTAAAAAGAATAAAAAAGAGTAGAATCTTTAAAAAAGAAAAGGATCCATACTAAACTTATTACAATTCTTTTTGAGTGCTGGTTGATAGATCCATGCACTAGTGAAGTATGTGTAGCCTTCTAAGTATATAGTCATGATAGTAGAGATCTTGGGGTAAGCAGTCACCATAATCGAGTGACTATTTTTTAGATTTTTAAATTTAGATGCTAATTTTGTGAAATTATTTTAATTTTAGGTGTTATTTTGTCCTTTCCCCTAATTATTATTGCATGTTTAAGGCCATAAGTTTGAGTCACATAAATGTTATTATATATATGGCCACAAGTTCTAAAAACTTTATGACTGTATAAATACTATGGGTGTGTTTGGTATGATGGAAAATGTTTTCTAAAAAATATTTTTCTATTTTCTCTTGTTTGGTTGTAGTAAAATATTGGAAAAATATTTTCCAAGATAACTCATTTTCCTCTATTTGAGGAAAAATGACTTTCCTCATGGGTCAAGGAAAGTCATTTTCTGAAAAATGACGAATGTGACTTATGCCCCCACCCCCACCCATCTTCCCCACCCTAACAACACTCATATTCACATTTCTCAAAAAATTCACATTACTCGAAAATATTTTTCACTGTGTTTTGCTTCATTTTTTTACTGCTTAAAATAAAAAATAGTGAAGCCCGAATTTTTTTCTTTTTCAATGTTCGTTGAACGTATTGTTATTTTCATATGCATAGAGGAAGACTATCCTATGTTGCTTTTGCAAATTGCATATTTCATTTTGTCATCGATGTAGCTTGTTTCACAAGGTCGAATAAGCTTGTCGTTCTGTTGTATTTCTATTATCGTAGTATCTTGAGATTGTCCTAACAAAATGTTGAAAAGTATCTCCTATATTTGCTAGTTAGTACTTGATTAAATTTAGTGATTGTAATATTTTATTATTCGATATTGATATTATTTGTTATACTTAAATTAGTTCTTACAAATTGTTGGGTTGCTAGAGACACTGATATACTAGTTAACAGTTAATAATATTTTTTAAAAAATATTTTTTCACTCACCAATCAAACACTAGAAAATATTTTTCTAAACAATATTTTTTACTCACCAACCAAACACTATAAAATATTTTTCAAAAAATATTTTCCACTCACCAACCAAGCATAAGAAAATAAATAAAAAACCAACTTATTTTCCATCATACCAAACACACCCTATGTCATGTTTTATTAAGATCTCAAGTTTCTCAAATCTACATTTGTTTATTAAACTCTATATCGATTAAAATTATCACATAAATTGAATTGAAGGGAGTAAATGATAATCTGGTGAAAATATTAATTAACCTACTATTACATGTTAAACTACACTGATTGTGTAAAAGATTTTTTACACCATTGGCGTCTTATATGTTAAAGGTTGCACGATTGGTCCTTCAATTATTCGTATATTCTAACTTTAGTCTCTATAATATATGATTAAGCATATTTATTTACCGTCAATTACTTGAAAGGTAAACTTTTGCTCTTTTTTCTTATGAATATTCACAAATTTTTAGAATCATTAACCATGTTATTATTTTCTTTCCAATGCGTTATGTTGTACTTGTAATGTTTCTCCATATTTGAAGATAATATACTTCTGAAAATAATCAAAGTATAGTATATTTCTTTCATAAAGATGCCAAAAACACACATTTTAAATTCTTGTTTGAGGCATACGCCTTGAGTATTCAAATCATAATTTGGATCAAAAATATTTCTCTCCCTAAGTTAAATCCTATTTAGTCAGACTTCTCTACAATATTTATCCTCTAGAATCTCATTTTACTATAAAGGTCAAGTTTTTTTTAAGAACACTTCTTTATGTCACGTTATATGATTATTCTCTATAGCCATGTTTCGTTATAGCATCCAAAAATATGGACAAACAACGTTGTTATAGAAATATCTGACTAAATTTATACAGTTCATGATTGGACTAACAGTATAGGTGTTCATCAGGGAAGAAAGAAGATAATGAAGATGCTCAAGAGAATGCTAGAGGAAAAGAAATCACAACCAAAAAAGGAACAAAGTGACTTCTTTGATTATGTACTAGAAGAACTTCAAAATAAAGAAACAATTCTCACTGAGGCAATAGCTTTGGATTTGATGTTTGTGTTGCTCTTTGCTAGCTTTGAGACAACCTCTTTGGCTATAACTTTGGCTATTAAATTTCTTCATGAACATCCAAAGGCTATGAAAGAAGTAACAGTAAGTGAAACTCATATTCTTAATCAATTGAACAACACATGCACTTATACAAAAAGGGGGTCAATGGGTTTTATTTACTGACATATTCGTATTCCACATTCAATCATGCGTAAAGTAATCGTACATAGTTTCTCTCATAATTCATAACTTAATACAAGTATTATTTTTTTTGTCCCATTTTATGTGGCACAGTTACCATTTGTAAAGTCAAAGAAAAATAAATAAAATATATATATATATATATATTAAAATGCTAATTATTAATTAAGGCTCTTATAGTATGTAAATGTGGTTTCAATGAAATTGAAATTTCTATGTTTGAATTCAACCCAAAAAGTAGATAGTATGACCTTCTTACCCCGGATCATGTCACATAATGTGGAACAGAGAGAGTATTTACATAGTATGACCTGAAGTATCATTTTTTTACGAGCTTCCCATCTGAAATCTATCACTAACTTATCAAAACACGCTTTGAAACTAATGAGTAAGGTACCATGTGGATGAAAACCAATTTTGTTCGCCTAAAGTTTATGTACATAGAGATGAATGTCAACCATTTTTCATGAACTTCAGATATTTTTTCAAAAGCCGGTTTTGTCAAGACTAACTTCAAACACCACATGTTTGAAATTGTTAAACAAAGTGATTAGACATGCAAAATAAAAAATAAAAAAATTTAAAAGTAGATAAAAATGTGATAATTATATTCAAATAAGGTACTCCGTGAAAAATAATGTAACCTCTAAAGAATCATTATCTGTCCATCGAGTTAGCAGACAATGATTTTTTGGGATAAAATAAGCTTGCAACATTCCATTCTATCAAAAAAACTATTTCACTCATGCTACTTTAATAAATAAAATAAAATAAAATTTCATCTGTATGTATTTCACAATAATAATGCTCTAAATGAATTTGTATTTCACTCATAAACTATACCTGTAAAAATAATTGTTGATGTTCATTAAATTTTCAGGTGGGAAACAATCAAAGGAGGAGACATAATACGAACTCCAGGCTTACAATTTCCAAATGGCTACCACGTTAAAATCACTGAAAAAAATAATTAAGGTTCATATATCGAAGCCAATTCAACATTAAAAGTTTATGAGTTAATATGTAATAATAACTGACTTCATAACCAAATGTTCCTAAATACTGAATGTTCATAGTTTGTGTGAATAATGCATTTATATTTACCTTTCTTTTACATCGTCTTTGTGTTTTATGATATTATGAACTCGAGTCTATTATTGACTGTTTGATCATTTAAATTGTTTTTGTTGTTATAACAAATGATTGTTATATCTATAATCTATAATATATTAGAAGTATGAAGATCTTAGAAAAGTGAATTGAACTTTTTATCCTTCATTACAACTCTCTGCAATAGACAAAATCATCATTTTTTATTTTCTTATTATATTTTTTAATTAATAATAAAACAAGAATCCTAAAATATATGATAGAAGAAATTACATGCTAAAAGGTATTAGGAGAATTAATTTTTATAATTAAAAAACACTCATTAAATATATAAAAGACGAATTAGATAGAGACAAAGTTACGTCAGTATTTTTTGTATTTGGTTAGGATACTTATACTTCTCCAATTTCATTTTTTATTTTAGGTAATTCCACTATTTATTTTTGGTTGATAAAAGGGATCGTTTTTATTTTTTTTTATATTTTTGGCATTGTTAAGAAAATCTGTGCTAAAACGTTGGTTTTGTTTGTCTATGGTTTTGCATTGTTAAAAATATGTGTTAAAAAAGTAAAAATATTTCCTTTTAATTTTTGGTGAAATAATTTTTCAATTAATTTAATTTTTATTTTTTTAGGTTTAGTCGTATAATTTAGATTAAAAATTATAATATTTAATACTTCTAATCAGTTAGAATTTTATCTTATATAAAAAAAGAATTTCTATAATTCTATTTAAATAATAGTTTGATCAAATTTTACTAGAAACTTAGGGTTATTTCTTCTTCGTTACATCTATTTTGTGTTTTGTTTGAGTAGTAGTGTATCATGTTTAATTGATTGTATATTTTTCTTTTTGTGAACAGAAAGTATGATTAAAGCTCCTCCTTTTGTAAAATCATTGTTAATGTTTTGTATTTATTCGTGTTCAATATCTATTTCTCTGATATGTGTAAAAAATAACGAAAAATCAACTCCTTTATGTGCATGATAGTGTTGGTCGGTAACGATAAGTCCTACTATATATGGTAAGAGAAAAATAGAAAAATCATGTCACAAGTGTTTGTTCATTGTCGAAAGCTTTTGAAAACTAAATTATGTTGCTCTTGAGGCACACAAAAAACATGTGAAAGATGCAGGTCCAAAGATTATCAATAAAGGGCTCGTCACAGATGAATAGGTTAGTTACTATTTCAACTTACGATTAGACTCTTGTAATTCCTACTCCACACATATTTTCTTGTTTCACAATCTTTGTTTCTTCCTCCTTATTTGTGCTTAATAGAAAGAAAGAAGTGAAAGATACCTTGCTCGACAACAAATTTAAGATGTCGTAGATTCTATATAAATTGCATATGTTGTTTCGAAATCTTTAGCTTTGTCCGAAAAAAATATCAATTTTATTATTGTATGTAACTAATTGTTCTAAAAGATATTATGTTGCTGGTGTGCACGATACTAAATACATTAGATTCCTAAGAGAAAATTTAAATATTCAATCACTTGTTTTTTGTCAAATTATATTATGCGCGCAAATAAATGAGTGCAATATTTATTTTGAAGTCAACTACAATTTTTTATGATTTGTGTAGTTTTATTGACTGATGTGAGGCACACGTGCAATTAAAGGTGTCAAACGGGCCGGGCCGGGCCAACTCAGAACCGGCCCTCCCATTTTAACCGGGTTGCGGGCTGGTTAAGGGCCGGGTTTGACGTTAACCGGTCCGGGCCAAACAGTAAAAAAATTAAAACCCACCCTAACCCGGCCCACTTAACCCAATCCGGTCAAACCCATCAAAACCCGGTCAAACTCGGTTAAAAATCGGTCAAACCCATTTAAAAAATAAATAAAAAATCCAATATACACTATATACACTCCAATATACAATATATATTTTTAAAAAATATATATAAAGTATAAACAATTACACATATATATGTACCATTTAATATATAATTATATATGACTATACGTACTACTTTAAATAAAACATATGCTATAATAGTATAATATATATATATACACTACAATATATATATATATATACTAATTTATAAAACATATACACATGTATACGTTAAATATATACTACTTTAGAAGATATATACACATATATATGCACCATTCAATATATATGTACTACTTTAAATAAAATATATACTACAATATATATACACATATATATGCACCATTCAATATATATGTACTACTTTAAATAAAATACATACTACAATATACATATATATATATACAACAATATGTATATATATATAGTTACATACTAATTTATAAAACATATACACTTGTATATTTTAAAGATATACGTCTATAGAAGATATATACACTTATATACGCACCATTCAATATATATGTACTATTTTAAAAAAAGTATATACTACAATATATATATTAATTTATAAAACATAAAGTAATGTATACGTTAAATATACACGTCTATAGAAGATCTATTCACATATATACACTCTATTCTATGTATATGTAATACTTTAAATGAGATATACTACAATATATATATACATTACAATATATATTTGTATAGTTATATACTAATTTATAAAATATATACACATGTATACGTTAAATATACACGTCTATAGAAGATCCATTCACATATATACACTCTATTCTATGTATATGTAATACTTTAAATGGAATATACTATAATGTATATACATTACAATATATATTTGTATAGTTGTATACTAATTTATAAAACATATACACATGTATACGTTAAATATACACGTCTATAGAAGATCTATTCACATATATACACTCTATTCTATGTATACGCACCATTTAATGTATATATACTACTACTTATAAAATATACTACATTATATATACATTACAATATATATAGATATACTTATATACTAATTTATAAAACATATACACATGTATACATTAAATATACACTTTCTATAGAAGATATATACACGTGTATACGCACCATTCAATGTATATATACTACTACTTATAAAATATACTACATTATATATACATTACAATATGTATAGATATACTTATATACCAATTTATAAACATATACACATGTATACGTTAAATATACACTTCTATAGAAGATATATGCACAAATATACAAAACATATGCTACTTAATATAATAAATTAATAATATTTGGTAGTAAATTAATAATATATTAGAAGTAAGTTTTTAATTTAAAGTAGAAAACTAGAAATTCAATTTAAAATTTTAAATCGTTAAATAAAAAAATAAAAAACAAGGACTAAGGAGTGAATGAATTTGGGGAATTTTATTGATTGCAAAATGATCCAAAATTTATAATTTACATGAATGAAAAATCTATAAATTATGCATCATTTTTTCCAACTCATTCATGTTAATATTAATGGGAACTTTCATCGGATAGTCGAAGTCAACGGGGGCAAAACCATGCATTGGACTTGATTCGCTGAGTTCTCCCGTGAAGTCATAATTTCTTCAAGTTTCAGGTCGTCGCTCGGCTCTGGTTTCATTCCTTGGTTTCTTCTTTCCGCTCTAATCCAATCTCTGAGGCAAACTAGAATATTCATTGCATTGCTTCCCAATGAGTGTCGGTTGTCTCCAAGCTGCTGTCGTCCCTGACTAAAGGCGCTCTCTGATGCAACGGTTGACATTGAAACATTCAAGATATCTCTATCTAATCTTGAAAGCACAGGATATTGTGTTTCATTACTCCTCCACCAATCCAACGTGTTGATCCGTCGTCTGCGATCCTCTAGTGCCGTCTGAAGATAATATTTCAGCTCTTCCCGATAAGTTGATGTGTAAGTTCTCTCATCAACACTGTTCCAACAATTTAAATCATAAAATGAATCAGAAAAACCACTATGTGCCGGCCTTTTAGAAGATGATGGCTCCTCGGGAGGATGAGGAGCGACAGTTGGAGTGATATTTGTAGGTACGGCTAAATCAAATAAATCAGCATAGTGATTATATAACTTTTCTATGTAATCCTTTGCATCAGCCGTAGCCGTCCACAAATCAGGTTGTACTTGTTCAGAATCATGGTTAGTATTTATTTCTAAGTTAGTATAAATAAGAGTACTAAAGTGACACATATGATTATATTTCATGCACGGATTTAGCATAGCACCAACCAATTAAATAGGGGGAATCGGGAAAAAATATTTTTGGCGCCAACAACTTCTTTATAACCTTCTTTATTTTTATATTCTTTGAGCAAACCAAAAATATCGGCTATATATGCCCAAATATTACAAACAGTAGGATAATAAGCACCGGAAAATTCAACCGTAGCTATATAAAATTTTTCTAAAAACTTAACAAGATCATTAATTACAATCCAATCATAATTATGTAGCATACAATCATTACAATCAGCAAATGAACCGCAATGTTGGTTAAAAGCTAGTGTAATAGGAATTCTATATTTATAACAAGTTTTTAAAAATTCATACGAAGAATTCCATCTAGTATCAATTTCCTCAGGCATCAAAATTGGTGTAAGTCCATTTTCTTGACATTTAACTTTAAATTCTCTAATTCTCGATCTACGATTATTTCCTTGAATAAAACCAACGGCAAGATGAATTTTTTCAATATAAAGCTCAAAAAACTCAAGACTATCTTTTACAATTAAATTATATATATGACATGCACACTTAATATGAAAAATTTCAGGCAAGGGCGGAGATGGCGTAGACTTTATTTTTGTTATAGCAGTCTTGTTGTTAGAAGCATTATCAAAAGCAATACATAAAATTTTATTTTCGATACCATAATATCCGGCAATTTTAACAATAAAATCAGCAATAAATTGTCCAGTATGTTTACGATCTTCATCATATAAAAAAGCAAGAATACGTTTTTGCATCACGAAATTACTATCTATCCAATGACAAGTAACGGTTAAATAATCATTTTTATTTACAGCACGACCAAGATCAGAAGTTAGGGACAATCTACATTGAATATTTTTTAACAATGTTGATAAATAAAAACAATATTATGAATGGAGTCTAAAAATATCAGACCGACAAGTAGTTCTAGGAATACAATTAAACATAGGATTATAAATTGCTTGTATATAACGAATAAAGGCATCAAAAGAAGGAAAACTAAAAGGCAAACAACCTACAGCTACCATTTTAGCTATTTCTTCCCTGTCCCTCAATTTATTATACTTCTTCGCTACGTGACCGGTTGCTGGGTCCATTCTAGTTTGCGTTGACCCACCAACATCCCCACCACCTTTTGCAATATTTAACTCTCTTTTGTGATCTTCAGCTATATGTCTCATTAACGTACCCGTACCCCCTTGCTTGCCTCTACTTCTATGCTTATATATTTGTTGACAAATATTGCATTGCACCTCAATATCTGATATACGTTCAAAAATTGTCATGCAATACTAGTTCTTTTACGAGGTTTTGGGGCACTGGGAGGACGGGAAGGGAGATTAACTGATTCAGATCTAACGTTAGCATCTCCTACTGCGGGTGTCTCAGCAATATTTTCATTCTTCGTCTAAATTAACCGCATCTACTTCACTTTCTTCTTCTATACCGTAATTTTCCTGAGCTTCTACATAATCCATATCGTGAGCACCTACACCTATTTCTTCCTCAAAAGGTGTACCAAGCGGTACCGGAGGCGAAGACACACGGGTATATCTACTACTTGAACTACCTCTACCGCTAGTAATTTACTTTTTACTACCACTACCGCTTCTGGGACAAAATATTTTAACACTTTTAGTAGCGAGGTTTCTTAATTTATCCATAATATAAATTAAATTAAACTAAAAATATTCAAAATACACAAATATAATAAAATTAACTATTAAATAATTAATACAATAAATAAAAATTAAACGTAAGAGATGGAACGACAATACCAAATTTTGAAAGTATCCGAAGATTGCGACTTTAGAAACTTCCGCTCGTACTTTGTAAACGAAAAATTAAAAAATTAAAGTGAACACTTTAAGAAATTAAATATATTGAATATTTGAGAATTGAGATTTGAGAGAGAATGAGATTTGAGAGAGTGAAAAATTGTGTGAAAAATGATTTGAAGTTATAGGGTATTTATAGATTTTTTTTTTGGATTAAAAAATATTTTTTTAATTTTTTTTTTCTTAATAAATGGGCCCAAACTAGCCGTTTGGACCCAAAAACGGCTATATAGCCGTTGGGCCAATGGCTAGTTTGGCCCAAAATCCAAAATATCTTTTTTTTTTTAAATTTTTCTGGGCCGGGCCGGGCCGGTTAACCGGCGGGCTTGGACCGGGCTTGGTCCGGGCCGGGTTAACCGGGCCTATTTTAACAAAATAACCGGCCCGGGACCCGGAACCCTAAAGCCCTAGGGCTTACCGGGCCCGGGTCAAATCGAGCTGGGTTAGATAGTCGGGCCGGGTCGGCCCGACCCACTTGACACCCATACGTGCAATACACTATGCTAGTATCTATATAATACTTAGCACTTTTAACGTTTAAATCTTATTATTTAGTTGTTATTAAAAAGAATTAACAAAAAGTTTATTTTTCCAAACTTTTAAATTATAAAACAAAACAAATGTAAGTTTGAATGTCTGTGGTATCAATACAGTAGCCAGATTTGGCTAGTTATGTTTGTATGCCCTCCGTCAAAAAACAAAAATTATTATTATTATTATTATTATTATTATTATTATAGAGAGAGATCTTGGTGAACATCTTCAACGAAATTTTTGATATTGTCATTGATAATATTGATAGAGCGTTCGAATTAGATGCACTTTTATAATATCATACTACACACACAAAAAAAAAACGATTGAAGAGTAAGGTAAAATATAATAAAGGGCATTCATATTATTAGAAAAAAATCCACTCTTTTGTAACAACACTACAAGCGGGATTATTATACGCGTCGATAGAGTCTTCTAAATCGACATGCATTTAAATGCATCATTCATACATAAATATAAATTAGTCGTAATAATAGCTAAAAAACATGCATGTACTATAGATAACAAAATATTCACGTTAGTGATTTCACGAGTCCAATAACTTTTGCTGAGATCCTGTATATGGATTAAGAAATACACAAAATATTTAGAATTTTTTTAACTCATATGAACTCGATTATTGTTATTATATATTAACTTGAAATTACTGAAGAAACTCACAGACTTTAAATTCGGGTTATTATTGTATCTGATAAGAGCATTGTCTGCTAAATCGATAGACAACCACTAACTCTTTTGAGACAGTAATCATGTCGCACCTTAACCCCCTTTTTATTTTTTATTTTTCAAACAATTTCTTCAATCAAATAAATAATATATGAAGATTTTTAAACTAAACATATGTGTAGCAGAGATAGTGATCATATCACGCCTCTCCATATCAGATAAAGACATAAAGTACACTTAAAAATAATTGATATCAGGATACTCTTTTGAGACAGTAGTCATGTCATGCCTTAAGCCTTTTATTCTTTTGAAATTCGAAATTTATGTCGTTTCATCCGATTGATATGGAAAATGACTTCTTCGGCTCCGCTAAAGCAATTCAATCAATCTAATAGGCCATTAAGAAACCGTCTAAGAAGTTTTTCCTAAAAAATTTTCTGGAGCCTACACCCACCCCCGATCCGTAGGCTAACACTCACCGGAAATCACAAAAAACCCACAACTCTTGTTGTGTCACCCTTTTAACTTGGAAAATGATTCTCCCAATCCTGTCAAAGCAACTCGATTCATTTAATGGTCCATCAGAGGACCACTCAAGAAGTTTCACCAAAAAATATTTTCGGAGCCCGCATCCACCCTCGATCCGTGGACTTACACCCATTGAAAGTCGCAAAAATCTGCAATTCCTGTCGTTTCGCTCGTTTGACTTAGAAAATGGCTCCTCCTACCCCACCAAAGTAACTTGATCCATTAAGTATGCCATTGGGGTATTGCCCGAGAAGTTTGCCTAAAAATTTTTCCGAAGCCTACATCCACCCCCGATTTATGGGCTAAAAGTCGCAAAAAATTCATAATTTCTGTCATTCGCTCTTTTGACTTGGAAAATGGTTCCACTGTCTCCGCCAAACCAACCATATCTATTCAATAGGTCGTTGTGGAACCGCTCGAGAAGTTTTACCTAATTTTGGGCTTGAGACCCAGAACCACCCCTCGAAACGTAGGCGACCACCATAAAAAATCGCAAAAAAACTGTAATTCCTGCCGTTTTTCCCGTTTGTCTTGAAAAATGGCTCCTCCGACCCTGCCAAAGCAACCCGGTCCATTTAATAGTCCACCAGGGGAACCTTGGAGAATTTTGGCCCAAAATCTTTGTCGAAGCGTGATCCCAACCCCTGAACCGTGGGCTAACACCCACAGAAAATCGCAAAAAAACCATAATTTCTATCTTTTTGCCCATTTAACTTTGAAAATGGCTCCACCGACCACGCCAAAGTAACTCGATCTATTTAATTGGATGTTAGAGGACCGCCCGAGTAGTTTTACCCAAATTTCTTCACGGAGCCTGAGACCATCCACCCACCCCTCAACTCAAAATGTGGGTAACACCCATCGAAAACTGCAAAAATTTGCAATTCCTGTTGTTTCACCCATTTGACTAGGAAGATGGCTCTTCCGGCCCTGCCAAAGTAATTCAATTGATTTAATAGGTCGTTAGGGGACTACCAAAAATTTTTTCGAAGCCCGAGCCCACCCCCCGAACCGTGGGCTAACACGTACCGAAATTCATAAAAAAATCTGTCGTTGTTGTCGTTTTGCCCGTTTGACTAAGAAAATGTCTCTCATGGCCTCGCCAATGCAACTCGATCCATTTAATAGGCCGCTAGGGTGACCCCGAGAAGTTTGGCCTAAAATATTTGCTGGAGCCCAATCCCACCCCCCGACCGTGGCCTAACACCCATCGAAGGTTTCAAAAAACCTCACAATTTCTAGCATTTTGCCCATTTGACTTGGAAAATGGCTCCATTGGCCATGCCAAAACATCTTGATCCATTTAAATAGCCGTCAGGTGACCGTTCGAGAAGTTTCTCCCAAATTTCTTCATGGAGCCTGAGCCCCCCCCCCCCCCCAAAACATGAGCTAACATCCACCAAAAGTCACCAAAAATTCATAGTTCCTGTCACTTTATCCGTTTGACTTGAAAGATGGCTCTTCTAGCCTCGCCAAAGCAATTTGTTCCATTTAATAGATCGCCAGGTGACTGCTTGAAATATTTTTTTAGAGCTCAAGCCCACCCCCAGAATCTTGGACTAACACCCACTGAAAGTCGAATAAATTTGCAATTGCTGTCATTTTGCCCGTTTGACTTGGAAAACAGCTCCCCAAGATCTACCAATACGACCCAATCCATTTAATAGCTTGTCAGGAAATTGCACGAGAAGTTTTGCCCCAAAAGTTTTCCCTAAGCCCCATTACACCCCCTGAATCGTAGGCTAACACCCACCAAAAGTAAAAAAAACCTACAATTCCTGTTGTTTTGCACATTTGACATGGAAAATGACTCTTTCATCCCCGCCAATGCGAGCTGATCCATTTAATAGGCCATCAAGGGACAACCTAAGAAGTTTCACCCAAAATATTTCCAGATACCAAGCCTATCCCCCGAACTATGGGCTAACACCTATCGAAAATCATAAAAAATCCCATAATTGGTGTCATCTCGCCCGTTTGACTTGAAAAATGACTCCCTCACCACTGCAAATAATGTTAATCTATTAAAGAGACTGTCAAAGGATATCTCAAGAAGTTTTGCCCAAAATATTTCCTTCAGCCCGATCCTACCCCTCAAACTGTCACAACTCGAATTAGAACCTGGCCGTGACGGGCATCACAAACCAAGGCATGAGATGACCCCTTAGCCTTAACTCGAGAGCATGATAATAATAATAATAGACTATGGAAGCTAACCAGTAAGATAAAAAGAATGTAGAGACAAAGAATAATTTCGTGAGTTAAATACCAAATCCACAAAGAAATACCCAACACTGTCCACATACCTCTAAACAAAGAATACCAACCAAGACGGGACATGACCCCGACTATGCCAAAAAAATAAAAGTACTAGAATAACAAAAGAGAACAAAAAAAATTGGGCCTTTCGAAGTATGGAGGGCTCACCACTTCAACAGTTATCCAATAGGAAATACCGAACTACCTAATGCTGCACATGGTCACAAAAAAAACTCTCGGAACCTACATTATGAAATGATGTAGCATCTGGGGACGGTCAGTATGATGAGTACTAGCAAGCAACCCAAGGAAAGAGATAAAATATACATTTCCCAAAAATTCAGTCATAAATCACATGCACAACCAATATAATTATAATAGGATACCGGGATAGGGGCAAGGAACATGAACATAATTATTTGAAAATTTAATCTAGAATGTTTAACTCTTACCGACCTAAAGAGACCCATGGGATATATGGGTCCGGCTCCCCCTGACAGAAGGGCCCCAGTCCATGTTAGCAGCATGGACCAGATAAATTAGGCTAAAGTCACCAATAGTCAATTAACCTTCCAAAAATATACTGTGTAAAGCAGACACGGTGGTTATAGACCCCCAACATCGGCCAACGTGATTTTCAGTATTGGTTCCCTTAAGACTACACCTTCCCAGTGAGCTACACAATTCCATTTAAGCCTAACTAAAATAATTTTCACATACCAATATCCATGGAGTCGTTTGTTAAGGCATCCCAAGAGACTTGCAGGTCATTCCAATTATGTCATACCGTATCCATAATCTATATAACCATTTAGACTCCAATTTCCATTACAAAATCCATAACTAAGTCCCCAAGGGAATTTCTGAAACCTTTTTACCATTAATGTCATGCAATTTTTGCAATAAAAAGTTTAGACGCCATGAAATACTTGTTTAGAAAACAAATTATGATGTGGGTTGAGGTTCATTCCATTATCATCATGCAAAAATCCAGACTTTGAGAAACCTTATTGCCAAATTTTCATCATTACCATGAGACACAATTCAGTTCAGAATCCACCATTTAAACCATGAAGAAACCATTAAAACATGAAATAAATAATGCAAGAGTATAATCACTGAAAATCCTCAACCGTAGTATGAATTAAACAATCGAGAAATATGTAAATATCAAGTAATTTGATGCAAAAATATAATAAGTAAAATAGGGAGTGTCCAATATGCCTTAATGATGGAAGAATTTTGAGAGAATTTTGTGTTTACAGCTAGGAGAATTGAATTATTGAGGAAACCCTTGGTTTACTTCAGTTGGGAGTTAAAAGGAGGAAGAATAGTGATGAAAGTTGATAACTGATGGGTAATAGAGATTAAAAGGTGTTCTTAAGTTGGTTAATAGGGTTAAGGACCAAAAATCCCCCACCCCAAACTAGAAAAAATAAAATTGGGCAATTTGTGCCCATTGGCATGGCACGCCGCTATCGCAGCACGCACATGGCGTGCCACACCCTTATCACAGTATGCACATAGTTTGGAATGCCTCTATCGCAGATCCTCACTAGTTCGTGGTCCCAAAATGACTCGAAACCCATTTTGAAAATTTCAAAACTCTCTCCAATCATCCCTTTAACATCCCTTATCACGATTCAAGTCAAAAATTATCGTTAACTACTAGGGAGGGTCCAAAATAAAATCATCAAAATTATTGGGGTCTTACATTATCCCCCCTCCCCCCTCCCCCTCCAGGATTATTCATCCTCGAATGATATTTTAGGATATCCTTATCAAGATTTCAAGACAAATTCGAAATACGACAAGAGAAGAAGTAAAATTTTTACCTTCAGCATTTTCGTCCGAAGTTGGAAACAGGAACGGGTATTTAGTTCTTATATCCTTTTCCAATTCTCATGTAGCCTCTTCTACCTTTTGATTCCTCCAAAACACCTTAACTGAAGTAATTTCCTTAGTCCTCAACTTCTGAACTTTCCTATCCAAGATTTCAATCGAGATTTCCTCCTAGGACAACAAATTCTTAACACCAATATCCTCAGCAGGCACTACTAAGAAAGGGTCATAACACACTTTTTGATCATTACACATGAAATATAGGATAGACCGAGGCCAAATTCACAAGAAAGTCTAATTTGTAGGTTACATTCCCAATCCTTCTCATAATTTGATAGGACCAATGAAACAGGGACTTAGCATCCCTTTTTTCTTATATCTCATGACTCTTTTCATAAGAGAAACCTTCAAGAACACCTAATTAAAGTCAAACACCCTTTGCCTTATATCCGCAGAAGAATTTTGGTGACTTTGGGTGTTCTTAAGTCTTTCTTAAATCACCTTCACCTTCTCTATTGCTTGGTATACCAAGTCAAGACCAAACAACCTATCTCACCCACCTCAAATCATCCAATCGGAGAGCTACACCTTCTGCCATAAAGGGCCTCAAAAAGGGTGTTGGAATGATAACTATAATTATAAGCGAACTCGATAAGCGGTGGAAGATTAACCTAACTCCCTATAAAGTAAATTACACAGGCCCCTAGAATATCCCCCAGAGTCTGAATAGTACTCTCCTCTTGTTGATCCATTTGAGGGTAGAAATCAGTGCTAAGGTTTACTTGAATACCCAACCCTTTCTGAAATGAATGCCAAAAATAAAAGGAAAACTTCATACCTCAGTTAGAAATAATAGATATCGGGGACCTATGCAACATGACTATCTCTTGAATGAATAACTTGGCATAATCCTTTCTTGGGTAATTAGTCCTCATAGGCAAGAAGTGAGCAGCCTTAGTCATTCTATCCATAATAACCCAAAAAGAATTGTACTGATTTTTAGACCACAGAAGACTCGTGAAAAAATCCATACTAATAATTTCTGACATCTATATAGGAAATTCTATCTCTTGAGACATGTTATCCAACCTCAAATGCTCAACTTTGACTTGTTGAGATACCATACATTTGGTAACAAAATTTGACCCATCCTGTTTCATATTATTCCACTAATAAATTGCTTTCAAGTCATGATACATCTTTTTTGAATCTGTATAAATCATATATCTGGACACATGAGCTTCAGTCAAGATCCTTTCTAACAACCCATCTATATCAGGAACACACAACCTTCCTTGATATCTCAAGTTTCTATCTCCCTCAATTTTAAAAGCCATAACTTTTTGCTGTCCCATGTTATCTTTGATTTGCATAAGTATGGAATCCAGAACCTGTTTTTCCTTGACCTCATACCCAAGATACAATTTGACTACTTCCTAAACGATCACTCCTCCATCCCCAAAATCCAAAAGGTGGACTCCCGAATAGGTCAGTCGATGAATATCTCTCACCAATCCCCTTTGCTCTTCCTCAATGTGAGATAAACTCCCTATGGACAACCTTCTAAGAGCACCAACAACAATATTATCTTTCCCTGGGTGGCAGTGCAGAATCATGTCGTAATTGTTAACTAAACCTTAAGGGCATTTCTAAAATTTTTTTACCTTTTTACCATTAATATCATAAAATATTTCCAATAAATATTTTAGAAGCTATGAAATATTTGTTTTAAAACCAAATTATGATGTGGGTTGAGGTTCATGCCATTATCATTATGCAAAATCCATAGACTTTGAGAAACCATATTTCCAAATTTCCATCATTACCATGAGACATAAATTCAGCTTGCAATCCACCATTTAAACCATGAAGAAACCATGAAAACATGAAATAAACAATGCAAGAGTATAACCACTGAAAAACCCTCAACCCTAGTTTGAATTAAACAACCAAGAAATATGTAAATATCAAGTGATTTTATGCACTAATATAATAAGTAAAATATGGAGTGTCCATCATGCCTTAATGATGGAAGAATTTTGAGAGAATTCTGAGTTTAGAGCCTGGAGAATTGAATTCTTGAGGAAACCCTTGGTTTACTTCACTTGGGAGTTGAAAGGAGGAAGACTAGTGATAAAAGTTGATATCTGATGGGTGATGTGTTAGCATATGCTAACATATTTGAGGCTTTTAATTGAGAATAATTGCAAAGTCTTAAGCAACTTTTGTCGTTTTTGATTGTTTTATCTTTGATTTTACAGTGGAAGTGAACAGGCAAGAGAACCAACAATGATGGAAGTAAAAGAGTTGAAATCTAAAGAAAATAGAATAGAAGTGTGACTGACGACATTCCTGATAAGTCGTCAGCACTCTGATAGGTTATCAGCTTCATCGTCAGCCTTAAACAGAGAATGGTATTTAGTTGGAAGAAGTGACGACAATATGTGATAAGCCGTCAGCCTTGTGATAAATCATCAGAGTCGCCGTCAGCCTTATACAGAACATGGGAGCTGAGGTGGAGAAGTGATGACATTGTATGATATCGTCATATTTTTGATAAGCCATCAGGATTTGCCGTTAGCCTTAGACAGAACATGGGAGCTAAGGTGGAGAAGTGACGATATTGTTCGATATGTTGTCACAGTTTTGATAAGCCGTCAGGATTCACCATCAACCTTAATCAGAAATTGTCAAAATTAAAGAGGAGCTGATGACATCCACGATAAGTCATCAGCCTCCTGATAAGGCGTCACGCATGTCATCACCTAATCTAAGAAGAATACTGAACTCTGTGATTTTATTTCCATAATTAGGCTGAAGTATTTAAAGCATAGTTTAGGATTTTCGAAGGAAGTTGAACCTATTTTGGAATGCATGTATTTTGTTATTTTCTCTCTAGTTTCTTGGCTTGAACAAAACAATTAACTTTGAAGAGATTATCATTAATATTTTGGGATTTCTACTTTGATCTAATCTGAGAAACACTCGTTGCTATTCATCTTGCTGTATGTTCATCTTTCAAATTATGAATTCAACTTGTTGTATCGATTATTACATTATGAGTCGCTAAATCCCTTTAACCCAAATTATGGAATCTATGGGTTAGATCTTGGTAAGTTGCTAAGTTTTCAAGATTCTAAAGGTAAAAGGACTCCTTGATAATTCTGAGGTTTTAATTATTGTCTATTGGTTGTAAATAATAGATAACACCTGCTTTGATTTGCTTGAGATAAGAAATCAACTATAATAGGAAGTGAATTATTGACAGGGACTTGGAAGCTACCAACCTTTAGTTTAATAATTGACGCTATAACAAGGTCAATAACTTGAGGTGAAGTCTGTTCAGTGAATATAAATTCCCTAAGTCCGAGAGAATTAGGTAATTAAATACTTAAGTAGGTCAAGAGACATTTAGGCATAACTTTGATAAAGACAATCTGTTATTCCTACCTATCGTGAGAATCTTGAATCACTATTAGCATCTGTCAAGTACCAAAACCCATAGTGAACATAATTCTGGTTTTCCATAAGCTCTTGATTACAAACACAGAAACTAAAGTGACCAACAATTATTTGCTAAATTTTCATCACCCCCAATGTACCGAAAACTATTAACTACCAGTTGATTAACTCACATACAACTCAGATTCGCATCATATTCCATATGGGATTCGACCCCAACCTAGTTGGGTTATATATTGAAAACGATCACTTACATTCTCACATGAGAGGTATAGTTTGAGCATAATAAAAATGGCACCGTTGCCGGGGAATACATTTGTAAATTGAAGTTTGTGTGCGCTAATTGACTGTTAGTCAAGTTTCTTAGTTTTAAGTTTATTTGTTATTTTTTTATTGCAGGATCTTTGTAGTGTATTCCAAGAACCAAAAGTTTCGGAAAACCATTATTACCATTTAATTCGAAACCACAACGAACTAGGAGAATGGCAGACCAGCAAGAGGCTGACAGGTTAGCAGCCTTAGCTAGATCTTAGGTGAATGTGTAGAATGTCAACCAATAAGTATGGCATCCAAATCCTAAGTATGAAGATTTGGGAGACGGGGAGTTTTTAAACCCTGGTAACCCAAGGCGTGCGAAGCAAGTAGCTGCACCAGTACAGTGTAATGCTAATAGGAACCAGCCAGTACAGTATGACCTCAATAATGATGATGATGGAATGGATGGACCAAGTGCAATGGGTGCAATTATTCCTCCACCATTGGCACCTGGGCAAAATTCAACATTACGAGTACTATGATTCAACTCCTAAATCTGAAGGGGTTGTTTGGTGGCCTTCCCGGGGATGACCCGAACTTGCATCTGGTGAACTTTGTCACTATCTGTAAATCTTTTGATAACTCAGGAGTAGGTTAGAATGCTATCCGTTTGAGATTATTTCCATTGTCTCTATCTGGGGAGGCAACATTGTGGATTAACAAGCTGACACCCAATTCTATAACCAACTGAAGGCAGTTGAAAAGAGCTTTCCTAGAAAGGTTCTTTCCACCTTCCAGGAGGGTAAAATTGAGGGATAAGATCAGCAACTTTAGACAGCTCCCAACTGAAGCCTTGCATGAAACTTAGGAGAGATTCAAAAAGAAGCTGACGCAGTGTCCGATCCACAATATGACGGACATACACTTGATGGAGACTTTGTACAGGGCTCTTAACTCTGTAACAAAACCAATTGTAGATAATGTTGCAGGTGGTTCCTTTGTTTATCTTACATTTCCAGAAGCTTCAGAAATGCTAGAGAAAATGACCAAAAAGAGTCGGGCATGGCATACCAGAGACACTGTGGTAGCAAGCCCCACTATTTTTGTAGGTTTGACTGTGGAACAACATAGGAGAGATAAGGAACGTGATCAATACATAGCTCACCTAAAAATACAGATGGCCTTGCTAACCAAGAACTTGCTATCAGGCAAGATTGAGAAGGTAAAAGCTATGGGATCTCAAGATAGAGTTGATGCTGATCCAGAAGAAGAGGCGAACTATGTTATTAATCAGGGGGTTTTTGAGGCAATAGCCAAGGGAATCAAGGTCAAAATTATTATGATAAGCCTGGTTATAAATATAGAGAACAAGGAAATTAGAGGAGCAATAATGATAGGAGTGGGCTATATATCCCTCTTGGAAATCGTGAAGCTACTACAACAAGTTCTGAAAAGATATCCATAGAGGACATGATGGCTAAATTGTTAAATAGAGTGGAGGCTACCAAATCATGAGTGACCAAACAGAGTCGGGCATGGCATTCCAGAGACACTGTGGTAGCAAGCCCCACTATTTTTGTGGGTTTGACTGTGGAACAATGCAGGAGAGATGAGGAGCGTGATCAAGACATGGCTCACCTAAAAATACAGATGGACTTGCTAACCAAGCACTTGCTATCAGGCAAGATTGAGAAGGTAAAAGCTATGGGATCTCAAGATAGAGTTGATGCTGATCCAGAAGAAGAAACGAACTATGTTATTAATCAGGGGGTTTTTGAGGCAATAGCCAAGGGAATCAAGGTCAAAATTATTATGATAAGCCTGGTTATAAATATAGAGAACAAGGAAATTGGAGGAGCAATAATGATAGAAGTGGGCTATATATCCCTCTTGGAAATCGTGAGGCTACTACAACAAGTTCTGAAAAGATATCCATAGAGGACATGATGGCTAAATTGTTAAATAGAGTGGAGGCTACCAAATCATGAGTGACTACCATGAAGACCGATCTGTCATCTATTAGTCAGTTGGTAAACTTGCACTCCGTTTCTATCAAGCAGCTAGAACAACAAATAAGCCAACTCTTCACAGCACTGAATTAGAGGAAGGGTGGAACATTACCTAGTGATACAGTCCAAAATGCATGGAATTATGGCTCATGTATGGCGATTACCACTAGAAGTGGTAAGATATTACCTGGCCCTTTTGTGGGCAAGAATATAGTTGATAAGGTAGTAGATGATAAACTGGAAGAAGGTGTTCTAGTGGAGTTTGAGAAAGTGGATGGTTCTGATGATACTCCAAAAAAAGGGAAAGAGAAGGAGAAGGAGGTAGTGGTAAAAACTCTCCTAAGACTACCACCTCCCTTTCCTTAATGATTGTAAAAAAAAGTTTATAATAAAAAGTTTAGCAAGTTCATGATGATGTTGAAGCAGTTAATAATAAATGTACCTTTGGTGGAGGCACTTGAGCAAATGTCAGGATATGCTAAGCTTATAAAAGACCTTGTCACGAAGAAACAGAAGGTTAGCCATGAGCTGGAGAACAATCTCCATCATTATGGTGCCATCTCCATAAGGTCTTTAGTGTAGAAAAAGACAGACCCGAGAGCATTTACCATCCCATGCACTATTGGGTCCCTGAATTTTACAAAAGATCTATGTAATTTGGGAGCTAGTATAAACCTAATGCCACTTGCTATGTACAAGAAGCTGGGTTTGGGGGATCTTACCTCGACAACATGCAGTTGCTGATGGCGGATAGGTCTGTAAAGCGGCCAGTGGGCATATTAGATGATGTATTGGTAAAGGTGGCCGACTTTATATTGCTTGCTGATTTTGTAGTCCTAGACTGTAAGGTGGACTTTGAAGTGCCCATCATCCTGGGTAGACTATTCCTTACAACTGGGAGAGTGATAGTGGACATGGAGCTGAATAAGCTGAAGTTCAAGCTCAATGACAAAGAAACAAGATTTAGAATACACTCATTCATGACCCAGCAAAAGGATATAAGTGTTTGCTCAATCGTGGATGTATTCTATGAAGATGGTAAAAGGATATCAGCAGGTTGTCTTGACGAAGTCTGAGTAGTCAAGATAACCAAGTCGTGTCGCGACATTAAATCAGGCGCTATTGGGAGGCAACCCAAAATTTTTATGTTCTAGTAAAGTATTTATTTTTGTAGTTAGGTTCTAGTTTAAAGAAGGTGGAATCGATGGATCCAGCTAAGTATTCCTGACGACATATTTGACGGGCTGTCATAATTGTGATAAGCCGTCAGATTCATCGTCAGAGAAATCAAACCCGAGACATGTTCTGTTAAGGCTGATGACATTCATGATAGGCTATCACAAGTGTGATAAGCTGCCGGCCTTTGTTGTCAGAAAGCCTAAAAGAGTAGCTGAAATTTTGGGCCAAATTAAAAAGATCTGACCCGGCCCACAGCTTTGTTTTTCCACCTTCCCGCGTATTTTCTTTTTTTTCTTTAAGTTTTATTTCCTTCCATATTTAGTTTATTTACTTCCCTTTATAAAGTATTTCCAAGTAAAACAAAAGAAAACTTCCTTCCTTGTGAGTGTCGGTTGAAGTCAAAATCAAGAGTTCTTCTTTTATCTACTTCCTCTTACTCGTATAACCAAGTTAAAGGCACTTATCAGGTATGCTCAAAACCTAACTCTTCTCTTCAGTTGGTAAGTAATAAACTGATGTGAACCATGGTTCCCAAGAAGATTGAGTCAAGTTTAGCATGCCAATGTGTGAAAATCGAGAACTAGGTTTTGCTATGCAAGCTTGAGACTTAAAGCTCAGCTCAAAAATGTGAATCAATGGGATTTTAAGAAGAAATTAGATTAATAATCAAGTTAAAGTTGAGTTGGGGTTGTGTCCTGATCCGATGACATGGCTGATATGTTATCACAGTTGTGACGGCTTACATACACGTCATCAGAAGTTGATAAAATTTTGTGGGTTCTATTTAGAGCTAACGACATTCATGATAAGCTATCACAACTGTAATGGACTGGTGTGTTTGTGTATATACTCTGGAGTGTCGACTAATGGTTTTTCTCTTGCGACAGATCTTATAATGGCACCCAAAGGAAAGAACCCAAAATCTACAAAGAAAGGGACCAAGGAAAGTGTACCTCGGAGACTCTTCGATGAGGGCTCCAATTATGAGGAGGAGGAGCCACTGCTCAGGAAGCAAAAGAAAAAGAAAAGCTTAAAAAATCCTTCACCACCTCCACCAGTTGAGGTGGACGAGAGTGAAGAGAGTGATACTGATCCAACAACATCTGAACATATAGATTCTAAGCAGACTACCTCTGAGCAATAAGATTCTGAACATATCGAATATGAAGAGTATGATTCAAATTATCCTAATTTCGAGGAACATGAGTCTAAGCAACATGAATCTGAGGGACCATCATCTGAGTCCCTTTTTGCTGAGTAACAAGATGATGAAGAATCTTTGATTCAGGGAACTACAGTTAAATGCAAGAACCCTGAGGTTCGAGATAGTGCTAGGTGGCAAATTCCCAAGGCACAAAAAATCTTTTATGATGTGCTTCGTAGAACAAAATGAAGGCCCATTAAAAGGATAATCTTTGAAGAAAAGAAGATCATCACTACTGGGCTGAACAAATATCCTGAAGTAGAGCAAAAATTCTGAGACTACGACTTGGGATGGACCGTAAAAGGAGGAAGCTCATTTTGCCCTACACTAGTTAGGGAGTTCTATGCGAACTATCAGTCTCGATTGGAAAACATATGTAAAGAAGGGAAGAAATTAGCAGATCAGACCTTGTTAGATAGAGTTCTAGTACGGGGTATGATGGTGGATCTCTCAAAAACAACAATCAACAGATTTCTTTATGGGCCTGGATTCATTTCTCAGGCCACTTCACCTACTTTCTATGCTCAGTTGAAGTATCATGAGAATCAACAATCTTGGTTAGCGACCCTCATAGCTGAAGGAACACCTAAATGGTTGACCAACCCTAATAAGAGGACTTTTAAGGCTTCTCTGACTCAAGAGGCAAAGTTCTGATGGGGTGTAGTGAGCACCCATTTGATGCCTACTGAGGGAGATAATATCCTTGGAGACGATAGAGCAATATTGGTCGCAAGTCTTGTATCTAAACTTGAGTTGAACTTCAGGAAGATCATTGCTAAGGAGATGAAAATTCGATTCTCAAGGCCTGATACGGCATATCCTTTCCCTTGTCTAATTATAAGGTTATGTAAGGCAACCTATATATCTGTGGTTGTGGGGTTAGATAAAGAACTTCTTGCTAAGAAGACCCACAATCCCATTTGATATGATTAAAATCAGTCGAGACTGACACTTGACAGAGGAGCAGGGGTTGAAACAGACCAACCAGTTACAGGTACCAGCTCAACACCTAATGTAGTGGTGCAGCATTTTGAGGCTGCAGCACCGACCTCCTCAGCAATAGCAGAATAGTATTTAGAAATGAAATAAATCCTTCAGCTGTTGTGTCTACCACAAAATTTGCCTTCAACCCTATGAATTTTAGGAGAGTGGAAAAATAATCCAAGTAGTGTGAGGATCAGCTGTAAATTTTTGCCATTCAATTTGCCTCTGTGGTAGACAAGAGGATTAAGGTAGCACTAAAGCCCTTACAAGCCTTGCCCGATCGAATTGATGAATTAGAAAATTATTTTAATACACGGGTAAGAGAAATGTTGGGCTCATACCTTGTACAATTTAGAGCAGCCCTGGACAAGGTGAAGGCAGATGTTGAGGTATTACAGCAACACCAACTTATAGTATCAGCAGATCTGGCTATTAATGAATCTGAGGGTGAAGTCCCATTTATTAATCTCATGGGGGACCTAATAAATAAAAAGAAAAGAAGAGTGAGAAAAAAGGTAAGGGTAAGAGAGAAAGGCCTGATAGTGATGAAGAAAGAAAAGCAGAGAAGAAGGCAAAAAAGAAGTCTAAAAAGAGAAGACAAAAAAGGGGATGATTGAGTCCTTAGTTGACAATGAGATATGAAAGGCAGCCATCCAAGTGACAGTCGTAGGTGCGTTAACGAGTAGGACCTCAACAAATGCTAGGCCAGATACATCATAAAGGAGGGAGACTCCCAATGGAGAAAAGGCAGTTGAGGATGCAGCAGCAGGATCAGGGACTCATGATTCCCGTGCTTGATCTACTCCAGGTATACCCTAACCCTTAGTTCAGTTTTTCTTTTATTTTAAGTTAAGGGGGTAGGGTGAGTTGCTATTGTAACATTTTGTAGTTGTCTAGGAGAAATACAAGTACTTGAGGCAGTTAACACGGTTTTGTCATTTTGTGAACACCTCTCAAGTGGTCTAATTCTTTAACTGTGTGGTTTACATCTAATTGTGACCATTGTGCATCTTTGTATAGTATTAGTTCTAGTGACTTGATAACCATTGCTAAACAATTGCATTAATTGGATAAGAAGTAACTTGTGATATACTTGTGTGCCATGTGTCTATGAGATTCTACTTAGTTTTCTTTGTACGTTGAATTCAGAACTTGTCCAGTTAGTCATACCTAGGTTAAAGTATAGGGGTTAGGAAAGGATCATAAACCATTTTTATATTAGCCCACTTTAGCCTAGATGACCTTTTCTGTATGCATAATATCCCTTGATCCTTATTTTGAGCCTGAATAGCCTATTTCTTTTTATGATACCTATCACCATCCTATTTTTATATCATAATGAACCTGTTTTAGCCCTGGTCCTTCTTGGACACTGTGCACCTTGACTTAGGAAAATGGCCTAAGTTAAGGGTGGCTATCATAGGGCTGCGTGATGTAAAATGAGTATGAAGAAAGATAGAGCAAAAGAAAAGAATAAAAAGCTGGGTGCGGTGGAAAAGAGAAAGAAAAGAAAAGTTGTGAAAAAAAAGAAGTGATTGTAGAAAAGAACCGCACTTATCCTGAATAAGTGTGATCAAGAAAAGAGAAGAGAAGAAAAAGGTAAATGAGTGAGACCCCAAAAGATAGTGTAGTGTCAAGGAGGCTTAATCACTTTAAATATCATCGAGTATCATACCGTCCCCTAGACTATATTACAAGCCAAAGATAAGACCTATAGTGATCCTAGATGACCTGTCTGAAGATCTTGGTAATGAAAATAAGGGCAAGCATATGGTATTCAGCATTCATTGATTGGAACTTCATTCTGAGAGTGAGTGTCTTGTGATTGTCCCTATGATTACATATGTAATGTCTGATATAGGTGCAATGGGACTTCTTTATAGTGAGGGAACACTGGTTATGTTGCTAGTTGCTAACTTGTTTGGATAGTGTAAGCTTGATACATGCATGGTTATTGTTACTGATTTGATGCCATATCGTGATTCCTGTGTGTCACGTTATTGCTCTTCAATAACATACACAGTTGTTTGTAAATTGATTGACGTTGGAGATGGTGAAGATGTTTTAAGATAATATGGATGGTTGACGCCTGAATGTCCTTTGTATTCTCTTAGTTGTGTTTTAGTTGCTTGAGAACAAAAAATTGTTTTAAGTTGAGGGAATTGATGTGTTAGCAGATGCTAACACATTTGAGGCTTTTAACTGAGAATAATTACAAAGTCTTAAGAAAATGTTGTCGTTTTTTATTGTTTTATCTTTGATTTTGCAGTGAAAGTCAAGAGGCAAGAGAACCAACAATGATGGAAGTAAAAGAGTTGAAATCTGAAGCAAATTGAAGAGAAGTGTGCCTGACGACATTTCTGATAAAACATCAGCACTTTGATAGGTTATCAGCTTCATCGTCAACCTTAAACAAAGAATGGGATTTAGTTGGAAGAAGTGACGACGACATGTGATAAGCCGTCATCCTTGTGATAAGCCGTCAGAGTCGCCGTCAGCCTTAGACAGAACATGGGAGCTGAGGTGGAGAGGTGACGACATTGTCTGATATGTCGTCACAGTTTTGATAAGCCATCAGGATTCGCCGTCAGCCTTAGACAGAACATAGGAGCTGAGGTGGAGAAGTGACGATATTGTTTGATATATCTTCACAGTTTTGATAAGCCATCAGGATTCACCATCATCCATAAGCAAAAATTGTCAAAATTGAAGAGGATCTGACGACATTCGTGATAAGTCGTCAGCCTCCTAATAAGGCGTCACGCATGTCGTCACCTAATCCGAGAAGAACACTGAACTCTGTGATTTTTTTTCCATAATTAGGTTGAAGTATTTAAAGCATAGTTTAGGGTTTTCTAAGGAAGTTGAACCTATTTTGGAACGCACGTATTTTGTTATTTTCTCTCTAATTTCTTGGCTTGAACAAAACAATTAACTTTGAAGAGATTATCATCAATATTTTGCGATTTCTACTTTGATCTAATTTGAGAAACACTTGTTGCTATTCATCTTGCTGTAAATTTATCTTTCAAATTATGAATTCAACTTGTTGTATCGATTATTACATTATGAGTGGCTAAATCCCTTTAACCCAAATTATGGGATCTATGGGTTAAGTCTTGGAAAGTTGCTAAGTGTTCAAGATTCTAAAGGTAATAAGACTCCTTGATAATTCTAAGGTTTTTAATTATTGTCTATTGGTTTCAAACAATAGATAACACCTGCTTTGATTTGCTTGAGATAAGATATCAACTATAGTCGGAAGTGAATTATTGATAGGGACTTGGAAGTTACCAACCTTCCATTTAATAATTGACGTTGTAACAAGGTTAATTAACCTGAGGTGAAGTCTGGTTAGTGAATATAAATTCCCTAAGTTCGAGAGGATTAGGTAATTAAATGCTTAAGTAGGTCGAGAGACATTTAGGCATAACTTCGATAAAGACAATCTGTTGTTCCTACCTATCGTGAGACTCTTGAATCACTATTAGCATCTGTCAAGTACCAAAACCCATAGTGAACATAATTCTGGTTTTCCATAAACTCTTGATTACAAACACAGAAACTAAAGTGACCAACAATTATTTTCTAAATTCTCAGCACCCCCAATTTATCATAAACTACTAACTATCAGTTGATTAACTCGCATACAACTCAGATTCGCACCATATTCCCTGTGGGATTCGACCCTAACCTAGTTGGGTTATATATTTACAACGATTTCTTACATTCTCACATGAGAGGTGTAGTTTGAGCATTATCAATGGGTAATAGGGATTAAAAGGTATATAAGTCATTAAATAGGGTTAAAGACCAAAAAGCCCTCACCCCAAACTAAAAAATGTAAAACTGTGCAATTTATGCCCAGTGGCATGGCACACCACTATCGCAGCATCCACATGGCATTGTACGCCCTTATCGCGATGTACACATAGCGTGGAACACCTTTATCATGGACCTTCACTAGTTTGGGCATGATTCCGAACTCTTTTCAAAAATTTTGAAACTCTCCCCAATGATCCCTTTAACATCCCTTTACAAGATTTGAGTAAAAAATTATCATTAAGCAAGGGAGAGGGTCCAAAATAAAATTGTCAAAATTCTTGGGGTCTTAAACGAATCATGGGCTAAAACCCTTTGAAAGTCGCCAAAAACTCATAATTTTTGTCCATTTTTCTTTTTGACTTTGAAAATGGTTCCCCAACCATGCCAAAGCAACTCAATCTATTTAATAAGCCATCATAAGATCACACAAAAAGTTTCACACAAATTTTTTCCTGGAGCTCGAGCCACCCCCAAACTGTGGGTTAACATTCATTGGAAGTCACAAAAAACTACAATTCCTAAAGTTTTGCTCATTTGACTTGGGAAATGGCTTCACTTGCTCCACCAAAGCAGATCAACCCATTTAATTGGCCATCAATGGACCGTTCGAGAAGTTTTTCCTAAATTTTTTCATGGATCTCGAGTCAACCCCCTGAACCAAAGGTTAACACCCGACTAAATTTGCAAAAAAACTGCAATTCCTGTTGTTTTGCTCGTTTAACATGAAAGCTGGCTCTCCCATCCTAGACAAAGAATTTAGATCAATTTAATATATCGTCAAGGGATGTCCCAAGAAACTTTGCTCAAAAGTTTTTCCTAAGCTTGAGCCCATCAAATTGTGGGCTAACACCCATGAAAAGTCAAAAAAATCTGTAATTTATGTTGTTTTGCCCATTTGACTGTGAAAATGCTTCCCCCAACCCTGCCAATGCAACCCAATCATTAAAGGATCATCTGAGAAGTTTTGCCTAAAGATTTTCCTGAAGCATGAGCCCAACCCCCGAATCGTGGGCTAATATCCATCAGGGGACCATCCAAAAAGTTCTGTACAAATTTTATCTCAAAGCTCAAGATCACCCCCTCCCCCCCCAAACTATGGTCTAACATCCACCAAAAGTTGCAATAAAGTCGTAATTCATGTTGTTTTACCTTTTTGACTTGGAAAAATGGCTCCCCTTACTCCACCAAATTCACTCGATCCATTTATTAGGCTGTTAGAAAACCGCCCGAGAAGTTTTTCCCAGAAGTTTTTTCAAAAATAGAGTCCACCACAAAACGTGGTCTAACATCCATCAAAAGTCCTAAAAACCCCACAATAACTATTATTTCTCTCGTTTGACTAGGAAAATACCTCGTCTGGCCTAACTAAGCAATCCTATCCATTTAATAAGTAGTCAGGGGACCGCTCATGAAGTTTTGCCTAAAAATTTTCCCAAATCCTTAGCCCACCTCCCGAACCGTGGATGAGAACACCCACTTAAAGTCATAAAAACCTGCAATTCCTGCCATTTTGTCTGTTTCACTTAGTAAAAGACTCCCCCGACTCCACCAAACTAACTCGATCCATTTAATAAGCCGTTCAGGGAACCTTCATGAAGTTTGGCCCAGAATCCTTGTTGGAGCCCAAGTCCACCATCGAGCTGTGGGCTAATACCCACTTAAAGTAGCAAAAAACTCGTAATTCCTGTCGTTTCACCCATTTGTCTTGAAAAATAGCTTCCTCAACCCTACAAAACCAACCCGATCCATTAAATAGGCCTTCCAAGAAGTTTCTCCCAAAATACTTTTTGGAGCCCAAGCCCACCTCCCAAAATATGGGCTAACACCCATAAAAAATTATATAAAAGTCTCAATTTCTTTTGTTTCACCCGTTTGACTTGAAAAATGGATCCCTTGACTCCACCAAAGCAACCCGATCTGTTTAATTGATCATCAAGGACTACCCAAAAAGTTTATCCCAAAAGTCGTCTAAATCCCAAAATTTCTTTCATTTTATCCATTTGACTTATAAAATATCTCCCTCAAGCCTACCAAAGTAACCCAATCCATTTTATAGGCATTAATGGATCACAAAAAAAATTTCGTACAATTTTTTTTACGAAACCCGAGCCCACCACCCAAATCATAGACTAACACCCACCAAAAGTCACAAAAAACCACAATTGTCATTTCGTTCATTTGACTTGGAAAAGGGCTCCCTCAACCCTGCCAAAATAACTAGATCCATTTAATAGGTCATCAGTGGACCTCTCAAGAAGTTTTACGTAAAATAGTTTCTTGAACCCCCCCAAACCATAGGCTAACACCCCTCGAAAGTCGCAAAAAACTATAATTCTTGTCGCTTTGCCTATTTGACTTGGAAAATAGCTGCCCCAAGCTTGCCAAATCAACCCAATCAATTTAATAGTCCATTACGGTACCACCAAAAATGTTTTACCCAAAATATTTCTCGATGATCGAGCCAAATACCCAAACCGTGGGCTAACACCCATATAAAGTTGCAAGAAACCCACAAAATTCTTGTTATTTCCCTAGTTTGTCTTGTAAATAGCTCCCCCGACCCCATTAAAGCAACCCGGTCCATTTAATCGTTAGGGGACCAACTGAGAAGTTTTGCTTAAAATTTTACTTAGAGTTCGAACCCCCCTCCCCCCGAACTGTGGTCTAACACCCATGAAAACTCACAAACAAACCTATAATTTCTGTCGTTTTGCCTGTTTGAAATGAAAAACAGCTCCCCCAACCCTGCCAAAGCAACCCAATCCATTTATTAGGTCGTCAAGGGACTGTCTAAGAAGTTTCCCCCAAAGAACTTCTCAGAGCCCGAGCTCACTCCCTGAACCGTTTGTGAACACCCATAAAATGTCCAAAAAAAACACAATTCCAACTATTTGAATTGGAAAATCGCTCCTTGTTCCCACCAAAGTAAGTCGATCCATTTAATAGGCCATTAGGGGTATGACTGGGAAGTTTTGCTTAAAATATTTCTCAAATCCCGAGATCACGCTCCAAAATGTATGTTAACAACGATGGAAAGACTCTAAAAATCCGCAATTCCTTTTACTTCACCCGTTTGACTTGGAAAATGGATCATTTACCCCCGAAAAAGTAATTTGATTCATTTAATAGGTCGTCAGGGGATCATCTGAGAACTTTTTCCCAAGATATATCTCGAAGCCCTAGCCCACCCTTCGGACCATGGGCTAACACCCATCAAAATTCATAAAAAAAAATCACAATTCCTATCATTACAGCCTTTTACTTAGAAAATGGCTCTCCGGACCCTTCCAAAGCAATCAAATCCATTTAATAAGCCAGCAAGGGACCACTCAAGCAATTTTACCCAAATTCTTTTCTCCAAGCACGAGCCCACCCCCCGAACCATGGGCTAACACTCACCGAAAGTTGTAAAATTCTTACCCTTGTTGTTTCACCCATTTGACTTGAAAAATAGCTCTTTCAGCCCCTTCAACTTAACCCAATCTATTTAATAGGTTGTCAGGGGATCACCCATAAAGTTTTGCCAAAAATATTTCCTTGTCCCAAACCTATCCCCCGAGTTAACACGCAACAAATCAAGAAAAACCCGTAATTCCTGTTATTTCACTTATTTGGCTTAGAAAATAGCTCCCCAAACCCCGATAAATTAATTCAAATTATTTAATATGACATCAAGGGAGCGCTTGAGAAGTTTATATTAAAATATTTCTTGGACCTCGAGTCCACCCCTCGAACCATGGGCTAACACCCATAAAAAGATGCAAGAAAACTTGTAATTCCTATTATTTCCCCCATTTGAGATGGTAAATGCCTCCCCCGACTCCGTCAAAGCAACCAAATTCATTTAATAGGTCATGAGGAGACTGCTCGAAAATTTTTGCCAAAAATATTTTTTAAAGTCCGATCCCACCCCCTGAAGAATGGGCTAACACCCATCGAAAGTCATAAAAAATCACAATTCATATTGTTTGCTTTTTTGACTTGGAAAATTGCTCCTTTGGCCCTCCCGAAGCAACCTAGTCCATTAATAAGCCAATATGGGACCACCTGAGAAGTTTTGCCCAACTTTTTACAGAAGCCCAAGCCCATCCTCGAACCATGGGCTAACATAAATCAAAAGTCACAAAAAATCCAAAATTCCTGTTGTTTGACCCATTTGGTTTGGAAAATACTCCCTCGATCCACCAAAAAAATTGATCCATTTAATAAATTTTTAGGGGGTTGTCCAAGAAGTTTTGCCCAAAATTTTTCTCGAAAACTGAGCTCACCCCTCGAGCCGTGGTCTAACACCCACTAAAATTGCAAAACAGCCGCCATTCCGGTCATTTCACATATTTGACTTGGAAAATGGCTCCACTAGCCCCACCAAAGCAATCCAATCCATTTAACAAGACATAGGGGACAGGCCAAGAATTTTTCCCAAAATATAACACCCACCAAAAGTCCCAAAAAACCCATAATTCTCACAGTTTTACCCATTTCACTTGGAAAATGGCTTCCCCGACCGTACCAAAGCAATCTGATCACTTAATAGGCCATTAGGGGCCCTCAAGATGTTTGGCCTAAAATATTTGTTGGATCCCAAGATCACCTCCCGAACCATAGGCTAACACCCACCGAAAGTCATATAAAATCTGTAATTCCTGTCGTTTTACCTGTTTGATTTTTAAAATGCTGCCCTTGGCCCCACCAAATCATTCAAATCCATTTAATTGGTTGTCAAGGGACCTCTTAAAAAATGTTGCCCAAACTTATTCTCAGATCCAGAGCGCACCCCTAAACTGTGGGCTAACGCCCACTGAAAGTCACAAAATATCCACAATTATTATCATTTTACCTGTTTAACTTGAAAAATGACTTCTCTGACCCTATCAAAGTAAGTCGATCTATTTAATAGGCCATCAGTGGACCTGCAAAAAGTTTTTCCCAAAAGTTTTCTCGAAGCCCAAGCCCACCGCTAGAATGTGGGCTAACAATCGCCGAAAGTCACAAAAACCTTGCAATCCGTGTTGTTTCACCCATTTGACTTAGAAAATGGATCCCCTATTACCTCTAAAGCAATCTCATCCTTTTAATAGGTCATCAAAGGACCTCTTGAGAAGTTTCACCCAAATTTTTTCTCTCTGAGCCCATCCCCGAACCGTGTGCTAACACCCATCGAAAGATGTAAAAAAACTAATAATTTCTATTATTTTGCTCGTTTGACTTGTAAAATGACACCCCTAGCCTTGTCAGTGCAACCCGATCCATTTAATAGGCCTGAAAAGTTTCTTTTAAAAACTTTATGGAGCCTGAGAACACCCTCAAACCGTGGGCTAATACCCATTAAAAGACGCAAAAAATCCACAAGTAATGTTGTTTCGCCCATTTGACTTATAAAATGGCTCCACTGGCCGTGTTAAAGCAACTCGGTCCATTTAGTAGTCTAAGGACTGCTCAAGAAGTTTCCCCTATTTTTTATAGAGTCCGAGCCACCCCCGAACCTTGGGTGAACGCCCATCGAAAGCCGCAAAAAATTGAAATTTCTGTTATTTCACACGTTTGACTTGAAAGATGGCTCTCTCAGCCCTACTAAAGCAATTTGATCCATTTAATAAACCGTCAAGGTACCGACCGAGAAGTTTTGCTGGAAATATTTTTCGAAGCCCGAGTCCACTCCACGAACCATGGGCTAACACCCACTGAAAGTCGCAAAAAAAATCACAATTTTTGTCATTTTGCTTATTTGACTTAGAAAATGACTCATCCATCCCCGCCAATGCAACCCAATCCATTTCATAAACCATTAGCGGACCGCCTAAAATTTATCCCTAAGCTCTATCCCATCCCATCCCTTGAACTATGGAATAATACCCACCAAATGTCTTAGAAAACCCACAATTCTTGTTGTTACACCCGTTTGACTTGAAAAATGGCTCCTCCAGCCCCGCCAAAGCAACTTGAATTCATTTAATAGGTCGTCCGGGGACCGCCCGAGAAGTTACGGCCAAAAATATTTTGGAGCCCAAGCCCTCCCCCTGAACCATGGGCTAACACCCATCGAAAGTCACAAAAAAATCCCAATTCCTACTGCTTTTCCCATTTTACTTGGAAAATGGCTCCCACAACCCCACCAAAGCAACCCGATCCATTTCATAGATTGTTAAGGGACTGCCTAAAAAATTTTGCCCAAAATTTTATTCGAAACACGAGCTAACCCTTCTGATCCATGGGCTAACACCCATCGAAAGTCGTAAAAAGCCCTCAATTCCTTCCACTTTGCCTATTTTACTTGGAAAATGTCTACCCTGGTCCTGCCAAAGCAATTCTAACCATTTAATAGGCTGTCAGGGGACTATTCGAGAAGTTTTGCCCAAATTTTTCAAGGAGCCCGAGCCCACCCCTCAAACCATGGGGTAACACCCATCGAAAATTGCAAAAAAAAATTATAATTTCTGTTATTTTGCTCGTTTGACTTGAAAAATGGCGCTCCTGATCCCGCCAAAGCAACTCAGTTCATTTAATAGGTCGTTAGGGGACCGCCAAAAAGTTTCGTCCAAAATGTTTCTTGAACCTCGAGCGTTTTACTCGTTTCTATTTAATATTTCTCTTATTCTAACACTATATTAATATCTCTCCTTATTTAAGACTAAGATTAAAGATGAAAAAAGATAATTAATTATGTATTAATTTTCTAAAATGACAATTATTACTCCTTGCATTTCAAATTAGTTGGTCATTGTTGACTTGACACTTTCTTTAAGAAAAAATTTATTAGGATTATATTTTACTAGATTAGTCTTATTAATTATGCTTTGAAAATATAAATTTGGCTAGATACACTTTATTTAGCCATTTAATTATAAAATTAGTATTGGAGAAATATAAAATAAAATTCTCTTGATTTCATTAAAAAGACAACTAAATGAAAATAAATAATTTTAAAAAGAGGATCAATTATTTAAAACGGAGTGAGTATGAAATACCTATTTTTAGTTTGTCGAAAAATAATTAGGAATGGAGAGAATAGTTTTTAGATAACTCTAAACCATTCTATGTCTTATAAATTGGAATAAAAAAGAAAAAACCAAAAATAGTATCCACTTTAATGACCCATATTCATCGGGTTTGCGATTGACTCGACCTTTACCGTCATGGTCAGTCCTAAATTCTACTATCTTATAAGAGGCAGTTGAGCCGCTGAAGCAGACAGGAGGTCGACATGTCTGCTTCAGTTGTAATTTTACTATATCATCCCTAATTAATTATTATAAGCTATTTATGTATTAAAAAATTAATAATATTTAATAAAAAATAAAATAGACATTCATGGCATATCTACTTCAACTGCTTTAATCGTAATTTTACTATATCACCCCTAATTAATTATTGTACCCCTAATTAAATACTATAAGTCATTTACGTATTATTAAATTAATAATATTTAATTAGAAAAAGGGTAAAATAGACATTTATGACTGTTTCAGCTACTTCAATCGTAATTTTACTGTATCAGCAAAGCAGACATGAGGTCGACATACCTGCTTCGGCTGCTTCAACTGTAATTTTACGATATTACCCCTAATTAATTATTATAAGTCATTCATGTGTTAAAAATTAATAATATTTAATAAAAATACTAAAATAGACGTTTATGACATGTTTGCTTTAGCTGCTTCAATTGTAATTTTACTATATCATCCCTAATTAATTATTGTATCCCTAATTAAATATTATAAGTCTTTTACATATTAAAAAATTAATAATATTTAATTAGAAAAAAAGTAAAATAGATATTTATGACTATTTCAGCTGCTTCAATCGTAATTTTATCATACCACTATTAATTAATTATTATACGAGTATTTTTTATAGTAATTTTACTATGTCACTTCTAATTAGTTATTACAAGTCACTTAAGACGTGTACTTCATTGCTTTCATCGTGATTTTACTATACCACCCCAAATTAATTATTATGATCGTCTAAGCATTGAAAATTGATAATATTTCATAAAAAAGGTAAAAGAGACATAAAAATAATATGTCAACATAAAAAATTTGATTTACTATCAAAATTATATTAGTGCACATGAATTGGGATGAGATAGAGCAAGACATAAAATAACATATACTATTTGAAAATTAAATAAAAATTATTATAAATCACAATAATTAAGAACTTAATATAAAAGTACATATGTAAAAAAAGATTGATTGACTGTTGAAATTTTATTTGTGTCACATAAATTGAAACAGAGAGAATATTCATATATTATTGAAAAATAATGTAAAAATTTTATAAATCACAATAATTAAGAACTTAATATAAAAGTATATATGTAAAAAAAATTGATTGGCTGTCGAAATTTTATTTGTGTCACATAAATTGAAATACAGAGAATATTCATATATTATTGAAAAATAATGTAAAAGACATTGTAAATCATATAATTAACAACTTAAGAAATTCAAAAAAATATAAAATATTTGGCAGACTCTAAAAATTATACTAGCATCATTTAAATTGAAATAGAAGAAAAAAATATTATAAATTACAATAATTAAAAATATAAATTATTTTAATAATTTAAATTGAAATAAAAAATAACATATATTGGGTCTGTGCTGGCATGGGTCATCGATATCTGGTACTATATATAAGCGCCAGTGGGGCGGCTGGAAGCAGGCAGCTGATGGTCGACATGCCTGCTTTCAGCTATCTTCTTGCTCCGTGATTTTACTATATCACCTCTAATTAATTATTATATGAAATTTACTTATTCAAAAATAAAATAGACATTTATGGCATGGCTGTTTCAATTGTAATTTTACTGTATCACCTATAATTAACTATTATGAGTCATCTAAGTATTTAAAAATTGATAATATTTATTTTATAAAAGGTGAAATAAATATGACATCGATAAATATTGTATCGATGTCATATTAATTAGGATAAAGGGATATTACTTGAAAATATTGAAAGTCATATAAATTATAATATAACTAACAACTTAAAATATCTAAAACTACATTTAACAAATCTAATTGACTTTCACAAATATTTTATCATTGTTATATAAATTTAGATAAAAAATAACATATAATATCTGAAAAGCAGCACATTGGGCCCATGCTGGCACAGGCTCCAATATCTAGTTGAGACTATAAATTGAAAAAAAATCAATTTAATTGAAATAAAATAAAATGACCAGTCTCTTAAAGGAAGCTCCAAAGAAAATGATGAAGAAATCAACATTTAAAGGTTTTCCTTTTTTCATTTTTTTTTGTGTTGTGTGTGCTATTTTTTTTTATAATTTTGATGTTCGGGTTAATTTGCGAATACCTCGACTAATTACACATGATATCTGTCACCATCAGGAATAGGTGTCAGGTAACTCTGTCCATCAAATCTAAAATGGATGGGAAGGATTACCTAGTTTGTCTATGGTGTGTGTGCTTTTTTATAAATAATCGTAGGATTGGGTCAGCTTTCGCGCGCTTGACTTATAACATGCATACCTATCACCTCTCACCAGAAATAGGTACTCTGTCCATTAAAGCTAGAATGGATGAGAAGAAATCACCTAACATATGTGCTATGCATTTTTATTGTTATACCTTATATCCATCACCTCCTACTAGTACCAACAACCAGTACTTTGTAACTTTGTCCACCAAAGTTTGGAAGAAATCACCTAGTATTATGTGCTATGAATGCTTTTTTTAATATAACTGTGGTGTCATGTTAACTTGCATGCATCTCGACTAATTATATGTGATATTTGTCACCTCCTATTAATAACAGCAACAAGTACTATGTAACTCTGTCCACCAAAGCTAGAACGAATGGAAAGAAAAAACCTAATATTTGTACTTTATGTGTTTTTTAATAATCGTTGTGTCGGATTAGCTTGCACATACCTCGATCAATTACACGTGAATTGGCCACCTCCCACCGACAACATGTATCATGTAACTCTGTCTATCAAAGCTAGAAGAAATCACCCAGTGTTTGTGCTGTCTCATGTTTGTGTTTTCTCTATTTATCATGGTGTTGGGTCAGCGTGCACGCACCTCAGCTAAATACAGATTATTAGATAACTCTTCCACTAAAGATAGAATAGATGAGAAGAAATCACTATCACCTGTTCCTACGTGTTGTGTGTGTTTGTATTATTTTTTTTTGTTAAGGGGGAATTGCATTAAGAAAATTAAATGTTTAGATAAACACAGTGATGGATTAGCTCAATCCGGTTGTAAAACAAAATAAGAGGAGTCATCTATTTCTAAGCTAGGTATAAAAACATTTACATATCTTTTAAAATAAGTTCCTGCCATGTCTGCCCATACTGCTTTCCGAGCACGCATTGGGGGAACTTTCAAAAAGGAGGTTTTCTTAAGCTCAGCATTTGTTTCTCCTATCTTCGCCATTGTATCCACCACTCCGTTTTGCTGTGTAAAGCAGTGGAATATTGGTGGTGTCCCGAACTTTCTTAGTCTTAGCCTGCAGTCATCAAGAAGATCATCATAAAGTAAGTTACAGTTTTTAAGCATGTGGATGATTTCTTTGGAGTCAATGTTTATCTTAAGAGGGGTTAGATGGTGATTTTTAGCCATTTTAGGGCCTTCTAAAAGGGCCATAAGCTTCACGTGATTATTAGTGGTTTGAGAAAAGTGTTTAGCAAAACCCACTTCTTAACCTCCTATCCAATTCCTAATGATTCCCTTATCCCTCTCTTACCAGTGTTGTTGAGACAAGCTCCATCAGTATTGAGCTTGTAAGCTTGGTAGGCAGGAGGGTTCCATTTGATACTGATACTAGTGACCCTTCGAGCATTAGTGATCCTATTGCTAGCAATGTGGTAGAATTCAATAGCCTCAGCATGGATTTGTTGGAATTAGGATTATCCCTCTTGTTGTTAAAGGAGTTGTTATTTCTATTCTTTCAAATCTCCTCTGAGCGTACTGTCAAACTTAAAGTTCTTTAGTTTGTTCCAGGTGGTTGCCCAATTATGAGGATAAAAGCTATTGATTGAAAGGCCCAGGTCATTTTCTCTACTCACAATAGGGTGCCAAACCTCTATAGATTAAAGACATTAGAAGAATATAAGAAAGATATCTTCATGAGGGTGTTTATAGGTGAAACGATTTAGGTTGATGTTGAGGCCCATTATTGAGAGAGTTAATTTGGTTGGCATCTAGTTATGTTGAGCAAGCCAAAGGAAAAATTTAATTTTAGGGGTGCTGTGGATTTTCCATATCCAGCTATGGGAGTTAGAGGTGGCATAGCTTGTATGATTGTGGCCTTGGCTTATGATATTATAAGCACTGCCACTGGAGAACAGGACATTACCAAAGGCATCCCACACTAGGTGGTATGAGCTAATCCTGGTGTTGTGTTTGAAGTTAGTGATGATAGCTTCAGAGATCTGTTCAGGAATTTGGATGGTAAGGGTATTCCAATACCAGGAGTTATTAGGCCAGATTGAGCTGAGTTAGGTGCTATCCTGGTTGGGGCGAGAGGTCCTTATATGAGGCTCCTAATGGGAGGGTTTTTAGGGATCCATCTGTCAAGCCATAGATTAACTTTATCCCCATTGTGAATAACCCAGCGAGAGGCTTTGGTACAGTGTTTCCAGCCTAGTTGTAAACTTTTCCAAGTGTTGGAAATGGCTCTTTTGTAAGAGCCATTGGGGTGAGTGTATTTATTCCTGAGAACCATAGCCCAAAGCTTGGTCTGGTGTTGGTTATATCTCTAGGCCAAGTTATTGAGCATATCTTTATTTTTAAACTTAGCTCTTTGGATGCCCAATCCCCCATCTTTTTTGGGTAGGGTAAAAGTGTCTCAGTTAAAAAAATGCATTTTCGTATTTTCTGAAGTAGAGCCCCAGATGAAGTTTCTTTAGGTCCTATCACAAAGCTTGAGAATTTTATTAGGAATAGAGATGTACTGCATGATATGAGTAAGGTTGCTATTTAGGGTGGACTTAGAAGGGTGGTTTTGCAACCCATATTGAGAAAGTTAGTTTTCCAACCTGTCAGTTTATTATTGAGGTTGTCAATAATAAACTGAAAGTCCCTATTGCAAGGATTTTAATGGAATATGGGAAACCCAAGTACTTTCTAAAGTGGTCTTTAGTATGGATGTTGATAATGGTAGAAAGATGGATCTTGACATTGGGAAAGCAATTCCTAGAGAAGGTCACTTTGGATTTCTGGTGGTTAACCTTTTGTCCAGAGACCTCGCTAAAGTGTTCAAGGACTTTATAAATGGTGGTGCAATTCTTTTTCTCTGCTTTAGCCATAAGAACAAGGTCATCAGCAAAGAAGAGATAAGATAGGGGGTCCCCTTTGCTGAGTTTAATGGGGTCCCAGTTGAGGATTTCAATTTCATAGTCAATTCTTCTAGAAAGGAGTTTCATGCACATAATGAAAATGTAGGGGGGAGGGGGTCCCTTGCCTTATCCCTTTCGTGGGTTGGAAAAAGTTAGTTTTTCCCCCATTGACCAGGATAGAGATTAGGGAGGAAGAGATATAGGACATTATGAGGGAATCAACTTAGGGGAGATATTGAAGAAAATGAGGTCATTCTTAATGAAGCTCCATTCTATTCTATCAAAGGCTTTTTCTAGGTCAATCTTGAGGATCATACTGTCATTTTTACGAGTCATCTTTCCAAAGTGAGAGATCACCTCTTGGACAATGATAGTATTATCATAGGTTCTCCTCTTAGAAATAAAATTAGCTTAGCTCTGACTAATGATATTATTCGGGTGAGGTTTGAGCCTAGCAACAATCATTTTGGTAATGATCTTGTACTAGGTATTACATAGGCCAATGGTCCTAAAATTACTAAGGTTAGAAGTATTGTAACATTTTGGGATGAGGCAAAGGTGAGTGGAGTTTACCTCTTTCTCTATTTTGGCAGAGCTGAAGGTGTTCTAGCAGAATTAGATAACTTGGGGGCCCACAATATCCCAATATTTTTTATAGAAAAGGGGGTAAATGTCATTTAGTCCAGAGGCTTTCCTGGGTTTAAAAAAGAATACAGCCTCCCTGATTTCCATGGTATTGGGGATAGAGTCAAGGAGAGTGATATCAAGGTCAAGGGACCCTCTAGTGGAGGGGTTCCTTTGAAGCCTAAAGTTAGAAGCTTGGTGGTCAGTGGTGTAGAGGGAGTTATATAATCTGAGGATGTTATCCTTGATATATTTACAATTATAGGTCCAATTCCCACTATAATCCTTTAAGGCATTAATTTTGTTCTTTTTTCTCCTATTTAAGGTGGAAGTGTGGAAGAAGCTAGTATGAGAGTCTCCTTCAGCAAACTAGTTAATCCTAGATTTAATTCTCCAGAATTCCTGCTCTTTCTAGAGGATGTTGAAATCCTTAGTAAGTCTTCCTCCCAGGGAGTGAAGGAAGGAGCTAGATGGGTAAGAGGGGGAACCTTGGATGCCAGCTAACCTTACTAGGATTCTTTTTTCCTATGGAAGATGTTACTAAAGGTGTTGTTGTTCAAAGAAGTGGCAATTTCTAAAAAGAAGAGATGGCTTTAGTAAGGTTATTAGAGTTGGAGAAGGTATGACTAACCATATTTTGAAAGTTTGGGTGAGAACACCACATATTTTCCAACCTAAAGATTTTATTACCCCTGTTATGCTATTTGTGAAGGTCGAGGTTAAGGAGGCAATGGTCAGAGTGGGTTTTGTAGAGGTGAGTGTAGTTACCTCAGTGAATAACTTGATCCAAGAATCATTATCCAAGCATTTTTCTAGCCTCTCAATGATTAAGACTCCCGTATCCCTATATCTCTTGTTGGACCAGGTAAATCTGTCCTCTTTGAAACCCAGTTCAATGAGGATGCATTTGTTAATACAATCTAAAAAAGCAGTAGAACTGTTAATGCTAATGGGGTTACCTCTAAATTTTTCAGAGGATCATATCACCTCATTAAACTCTCTTGTAATGACCCAAGGGTGGGGGCTCATGGTGGAAGAAAAGTCTTGCATACTAACCCAAAGATTTTTCCTAACCTCAAAGGAGGTGCTAGCATAAATAACAGTAAAGTACCAAGAGGAGAGAGGGTTACTGACCTTGACAATAGTATGGATGGCTTGAGGGGATATGGTGATCTCTTGAATGGCCATAGTGGCAGAGTCCCACTTAATGACTATGCCTTCCTGAATTCCCATTGGTTGAAAAGTGACTATAGCTATTGAAACCTAAGATCTCAGCCATCACCCTATGCTCCTTCATGCAGTCTTAAGCAGGGCCACAAGAGAGGGTTTATGGATATTTACCATGGAACTGCAATGGATCTTAAACTCAGGATTGTTGGCCCCCTAACATTCCATATGATGCAAGTCATCATTATTTTCAGTTGGGGTTTGGATTTCAACATTATCTCCTTTCCTTTATTAGGTGGGGAATTTGGCTCTTGCCCTAATATGTCCTTCCTCTTATTTGATAAGGATTTTATTTTGGCAGTGAAAAATATGCTCAGTAAAGGAATCAGAATCTCTAGGTCCATTTTGGATATCTATATAGAAATGAGGATTAGCAGCATCTCGCTGGTAAGCTCCTTAAATACATGAGAGAATGTCATATCCAGTATGAGTATCTATGCCTTTGGTACCTTAAGAGTTGCCAAGATTTTTTCCATTTCTCTGTAGTTTTCTCTCAGGTCCTACGGAGTGAGTTTTCTCTCTTCTACTTCCAAGGCCAGATCTAGTTGGGATAACTCTTATTATTTTTGTATTTGGGAACTTGGGGATGAGTTCCCAATCGGAAGACAAAGAGTGGCCCTATTTTCAGCTAGCCTGGTATCTTGGGAGGATGGAAAAGATGGTTGTTGCTTATTTTTGCCAACTCTTCTAAAATTAGTTTTAGAAAGAAAAAGAATGGGTTGCTTTGACTTTCTAGCATCATGAGTGTGGTCATCCACATATTTTGTCCATAAGCCAGTAAACCCTGGTTCAGTCCATTCATCACTACCTGAACTAGGTAGTGTAGATTGTAGATAAGGATGGTGATTTGTTTTCCTTTGAAAGTTAGCTTGAGAGGTATCACTTGTTGTGATAGACATATTTTCAGCTATGATATTGGTTGGTAGTCCATCCCAAGCGGTTTAGAGATGGTCATTTCACTCAATGGCGGACCTTGGTTGAGGTTCTCCATTCTTCTCAAGTTGATTAGTATTTGGATCGTGTTTTGGGGTATCTGACTTAATATCGTTAAGGGTATAATCAGTTATAGTGGTGACTTCTCGTTTCTCATCATCATTACCATGTTCTATAGTATTTAATATAGGAATGTTGGAAGTGACAGTTTAGGGGTTATGATTAGTGGGAGCTTTTTTATCAGAAGGGATCACCCCAGACTTTTGGTTGCTAGAGAAATAGAGAGAGTGGGAGGATCGAGGGAAATTTTCTACGTTAACATACTTGCCGGCATCTTTAGTATTAAGCTCTTTAATAGAGGTATCTAGATGCATTGTGTCAGATCTTGTTTGGCCCCTATGTTGGGAATGTCCGTAGAGGGCCTGTTTGGGGCTAAGAGGCCCAAAATTGACTAAACTTCTCTTATTACTTCTATTGGGCTTCGTTTGAAGGTAAGTCCTATCTATAGGGGTCTTGGATCCCGAAGTAGAGGGATTAGAATTAAGAGAGGGGTTCTGAGAACCCGTAGTAGGCCCATAGTGGAGGCCCAAATTAATCGGCCTAGGTAAAGTTCCATTGTGAGCCTCTCCTTCATTGAATTTTGATTCCATCCGGCCAAGTGCAGAATAGTGGAGGATCTAGTTTCTAGAAACTTACTTATGGCAGCATAAAAATTTTTTACCTTTATGTTCTGGGCCAATGGACATTTACCTTCCACTGGTGGTTGCTTTTTGGTGTTCCTCTTATTTGAGAAGGTTACTGTTTGCAATCCGTCCGGTGGTGGTGGGGTCCAACTCACCTCTGTCTACTTCGAGTTGAAGTCCTGGTGTGGCATGTGTAGGCATGAATGAAAGGTGTGTCCCAATCTCTCACACCCTTTACATAGAAGCCTTCTCATTCGTATTGGATGTTTTGTCAATGGGATCCGATGGTAATTGAGTCTTTGACTGGAGTGTCCATCGAAACTTGCACATAGATTCGAGCATATCAGCCTCGAAGTGTGGCCTATGTGAAAACATCTATCTTTAGGAGCTTCCCTATTGATTTACCTACCTTTCCTAGAATTTGGCTATCGTAGAATTCAGTGGGGAGGTGTGGGAGCCTAATCTAGATCGCGGTGAATTCCACCTGTCAGTTTGTTGGGACAAAGTTTGGTTCCCAAATTTTGATCGAGAGGTAGGCCCCGATTACAAACCATGGCCCCATTTGGGATGATTCCTCTTTGTTGAGCTTGACTGTGTAGTATTCTAGACCCAGATCAATTAGGATGATGGGTTCCTTTAACCTCCAGAGGTCGATAAGTTTTTTCCTTAGATATTTATGGTTAAGCTTATTCCCTACTATCTTGATAATGACTGCGTATTTCCATGGGGAATATAATCGAAGCTTATCCTCAGGTGATATGCTTATGGCTTTGTCTCCCAATTTTGGAAGTGAGATTGAAGTTGGAGTTATTTGCTCCATCTCTTGAATGGTGAAGGTCCTCATATTTTCTGTGATGTTTCCCTTTAGAATTCCTCTGTAAGTTGGTTTGGTTTCCTGTGGATCTGGGGGATCCGACGGTATCGAGTCCAGTGGACTCATCGGCTGATTTGGAGTTGTGGTCATGCTTCGATAGAGAGGTTTGGTATTTGTGATTAGTTTTAGAGAGAAAGGGTCTATCTCTCTCTAAAATTTCTAAGTGTTACAAGAACGATTCTTGTGTACTTGTATTCATTTATCGTCTATATATATATATGTATATGAATTAAATAAGTGGGACTCTAAAATTTTAATTAATTCATTGCAGTTCTTGAGCCCTCAAATAATACTACACCGCATCGGATATTATTACCAATGATCAGGTTTGTTCTTATTTCTTAGAAAACTTCTGTTAAATTGTTGTTCTTTTTAAAGATTAACACTAAACATAAACATAATTTTGACCTCTCACTGTCTAAACATAATTATTGTAGACACGTAATTTTGTCCCTCCCAAGAGTAAACTTTTACCCATTTGCCCTCATCTTACCATGTACCCTACCCCATGTGATAATCTCTCCACTAAAAGCCAAATAAACAAGATCTTAACAAATTAATCACTTAACCAATCAAATTTCAACACCCTCTACCTTATCCTAACTACCTACCCCTACCACCCCTACCTCATAACCATATGACCCCTACCCCCCTAATCTTTTTCATGTTTTTCTTTCCCTTTCACAACTATACGCACACACCCATTCATAATAGAGGGGAGAGTACACAGCGTCACACACAACTCTCACACACCATGACATACACAACATATAATTTTACACGGACACTTCTCTATTTACATCTTCTCCATAGAATACACTCAAAAAACACATACAGATTATAGGGAAATTATCCATTTTTAACACACACACTAATTGAATACAATACATACAGAAGCACAAAAATACATATTCAACTCTCACAATTCATACACCAAACACATACACATTGATATACGTGTACATATACACTGGAATGGAAGAAAAATAGTGAAAATAGAGAGGTTTGAGAGTAAATATTGAGAGAGAAGGAGAGAAATTGATAAACAGAGAGAGAGAAACTGAGGATCGAGATAAAAAAGATAAATAATCAATAGATTTTTTGGCTACCTCTCATCAAAATACACCAAAACCAGTCGACTCTCCACAATAGGAGTATAGGAAACCCAGCAACAACAAACGAGCTCCGTTTTGACCGAATTCCACTAAACCCATCACCAGAAAACAACAACTGAACACCCTTCTCTACCATTATTACTATTAAGATGATGGAATCTCTTGTCCAGCGAATACAATCAATTGGGTTTGGTTTTTCCACGGCTACATCCAGTGGTGCGGATAGAGTTGAGGGTCAAGTTTGGTCGTTTACTGAGGTTTGACTTGAGTTTTTTTAATATGGTTTTCCTCTTCTCATTCGATTAATATTTGAGTTCTAAAGCTTCAAATTGAGGTCTAATTTTACTCTTGTTCTTTTTTAATTTCGTGAAATTTATTTGTTTTTATGTGCTAGATAGAAAGTTCTTGAATATGTATTTATTGTGATCATGTTGAATTTTTGGGATTATGTTGAATAAGTTGAATGCATCCGAATAAAAAAAATTGGATATGTCTTGATTAATGATTCATTAATTTTGATTTGGATGAGAAATCAATAATTAGAGAAGAAAAGAATGATCAATTGGGTAAGGATGGATTCGGTTTTCTTGTATGTTTAGAAAACTCGATTAGTGATTATTCTTGTGAAAACTGTTTTGACTATGAACCCTTTGATACTCATGGTGGTTTGTATCTATGTGAGTATTACCCTTTTGAAAGTGGAGGCGGTGCATGTTTAGAAAGTTCATCTACTTCTCCTTTATGTGTTTCCCATGTTAATCATACTCATAATGATGAACTTGAAACTAGTAGTGAGTACATACATGAGGAAACCATAGTTGAAGTTGATTTGTGTGGAACCTTTCCCTACCCCCTCTTTGCTCATGGTATTGCCAATGGTAATATAGGGGGTATGTCTAATTGTAAGGATGCCACCTTATGGAAAAGTGAGTATAACCTTGACCTATGCTCTTGGCTACTTCTCTCATTTAGCCCCGGTGATTTATTGGGTTATGGAAATTGTAACACAACCAACTTGGTACTTGGTCAAGATGACAAGCAAAGGTTTATGGTGGATGTTGGTATCCTTCCCTATGATAGAAAGTCTTTCTTGGGGATTCACAATCCACTTAATAGACCTAAGTTGTGAACAGAGGAAATTTCCAGCAATATTAAGTATTCATTAAAGAAGTGGAGTAATAAAAGGAACATAGAGAGTTCACCATTGAATATTTCCAATCTTTGCCAAGGTATCACTAATTGTAGATCAAAAAAAAATCCCCTCTTGAAAATACTTTGGATGAATTCCCTTCTCATGATACCCTTCTTTGTGACTTGATTTTGATTGGAAACCCCATTCTTAAAGGTGGTTTCATGGTTGAGGACCCTAAGGCAAATGTTTTATTGCCTCTTTGAGGTATTGATTATACACTTGCATCCATGTTTGACATGCATGTTCTTAAGTTATGTGAACCACAACTTGTGTATGCCAAGTTGAATTCATGTTTGTGGAAGAGTCCAAGGATGTTAAAGACTTCTTGTCACCTTCGTAGGGTTGGACACTTAAAGTATCTTATGGGACTCTTGGGAGCATTATTTCCTTCAATAATAGAGGGAAACAAAATTCTTGGGAGAACTACTTGTCTTGGATTATCTTGTTGAGTAGTAGGTTCTCTATTTTCCCTAATTGCATGGCTCCATTGATGAAATTCCTTCCCTCAGGAAGCTGTTTGAAAAGTAGAGATCCTATGTGCTTGCAATGTTTTTTTCTCTCTTTGTATGTTCCTACTTTTGGAGACATTTTTTGTGAGAATAGAGTCTTTAGTACCTTTGTTCATTACCTTTATGCATATCATGTTGTTTATAATCTTGGTTAATCTATATCTTATGTTGGCATGAATTGCTTAGAAGGGAAATTTATAGTATTCCTAAATGATTTAGCTCCATCCTTAAATGTATTATGTGCTAAAATTCTTGTGTCCAATGGCATCCCTTTTGATAAAAGTACCTTGGAGGAGACTTTCATGTTCAATTCTTTTCTATACTACCTCTTTGTTTATGATTATGTCCATGCTAGTCTTGGATTTATATTATTTGGAGGTAGGAAGTGTCTTGAATGGTCCACTTGGTTAAGCAATAATGCTACAAGGATCACTCATATCCTTGACTCCATAAAACCCTTATGGATGTGTGAACCATTGGTGCCACCACTCTTGGTGAGGTGTACTAGAGAGGTGATGAAACAGATGTGTCTGATGGCTTTAAAGAGGAAGGTATTCTTACCTTTGGATATTGTTGATTCCATTATGACCTTTGTAGTTTCATTATCTCTTGGTGATATTCATAAACACTCCCTTTGTGCCATTCTTACTAAGTTTTTTATGAATCAAACAAGGGATTCATGGTTATATTTCAAGTGTGTACCACCTTGGCATGATGATGTTATTTGTTGTACTAACCCTAACCCTCATGCCATGAGGATGTCGTGCTTGTTTATCCTTTTTTTTGGTTTTGCAAGGTATAGATTTGAGGTCTAATCATTTTTAAGAAGGAGAGGATGATACGAGCCAAATGGCCATCATAGCTTTTGATGACATCATTCGAGGCCAACACATAAATACTCAATCCTTGGTCATATCAAGACACCATTTTGTGCACCCAATAGAACAATGTCGTGAGTGGTTGATTGCTTGGTGATATGAGCATAAGGAGTTCCAAGCCATTTACAAGGAGCCTTTTGAAGCTTGAAGAACCCGAGGCCACTTTTAAAGCTTGAAGAACCCGAGGTCTTGGAGTGTTAAGAAGAACCCATGGCTTGGAGTACTAAGGAGGGGCGTCCTTAGAGTGTTCAAACTCATTAAGGATATTTTATTAATTACTTTTAGTGCTAAGGAGGGGCGCCCTTGGAGTGTAAAAACTCAATAAGGGTGTTTTAGTCATTTTGTTTTGTAAGACTATAAATAGTCTCTTGTATGTTTATTTCTTCTTAATTTGATTATTGATATTGTAAGATTGACACACTTTTCTCTCTTGTGAGAGTAGTACCAACCGTAACTAGGGCAAGACATAGTGTGGATTCACTTGTATTGCATTTTGGCTAAGAAACTTAGGTTCTTAAGGAGATTGATTCCCTCTTGACCTAAAGTAAGAGTGTGGTGTTTCTATTGTGAGTCTTAGGGGTTCTAGTGTTTGATACACACTTTGGTTCCTAAATCTTGTAATTCTTTATGTCTCATTATCTATCCTTTACTTTCTTACATTAATTTGGTGTTTTTGCTTCATGTTCTCTTTAGTTTTGGTTTTGGCTTTGCTTCTTTAGTCTAGTCTTCATCTTTCTAGGTTAGATCTATATCAGGGAATTGAAATCAATAAAAGGTGAAGATTGGTTGTTTTGGTTCATTCTTGATTGTTTAATTTGAAATAGGCATCAATTTTGGTTAACTTCGATAGTATCATGTCTAGGCCGAGGATTGATAGACAAATCTTAGGTTGTGAGTAGGAAACTCGTAGGATTCTATATCATCAAATGTATAAATGTTTTGTTGAGTGATTTCTCCATTTTTAGTACATTTCATTAGATGTACTCATTCATTGGGGAATTCCCCTAGGCCACATGTACATTTTCATCAGAGAATGCCCCAAAGTATCATGTACACAAAGCACGCTCATAATCAAAGGCTGAGGCATCGGGTAAAGCATAATTCAGATAGTTTAGATTTTTATTTCAGTATTTTGATTTGGGTTTATAATAAATTGGACTAGACATTAATTTTTGGATTTTTGTTTGTTTGATTTGTGTGTTTTATGTGATTTATTCACTTCATAGTGTCTACGAGCCGATACACTCCACAAAGTGACCGTGGTCGAACCACAAAATTGAGGGGTACCTAACACCATTCTCTCGATCAACAGAATTCCTTAATCGGAATCTCTATTAATGGACTAGTTTTGAAACAGTCAAAAAATTATTTTGAAAAAGGATTTTCAAAGGTGACTTGGCACACCCGATTATGCCAAGTGGCAACTCTAAGTGCCAAGTGGCAACTCTAAGTTTAAACGTAATAATCCTTTTCGAAGAAAATTTTTCTTTTTGTCACTTAATAACAAAACCCTTTCAAACTTAAATTCTAATCTTTTTGGCAAAAAAAAGGGGTGTGACTACTCTGACAACTCTGCTGGAGATTTTCAGAATTCGAGCTTTATTTGAGTTGTATAGACTTAGTGTGACACTATAGGTGTATAGACGTCTTATTTATGTTATCATTTCTGTTGTTGTTTTATCATTGTTGAGTGCCTACGTGCTATGTGTTTACTATTTTTTCTTATGTGTTACCTCTTTATATTTGCCATTATTTGCATAAATCTAGTCATTTCTTTCGCAACAAGTCTCATAGTACACATTGTGTACACGATCTTTAGTTGAGTCATCCTTATTTTAGGAGGGGGGCCGTTGACTGGTATAGAGTGGGTGGAAATTTATCGCAGCCACTATCGACCATACGTTCCCCTAAACAGCCTTGTCAGTGAATCCCAATGTAGGTCAGCCTTTAGGTCATGCTTATCTGCATCATATTGAGACCTAGCGGGATCCACTTGGTCCATTGTAGGAGACTCACCCCTAAAGCATTCGTACGTGCTAATTATTGCATCTTTGAGAGTAACAGGATCATTTAACGGACTGATTTGGGGGAAAACATATGCTAGAATTAAAGAAAAGTGTGCAAGCAAAACAAAACGAGAGAGAGTTTCGTAGTTTTTTTTTAGAGTTCTTTATGGTTTTTGTTTTTCACAATCCAAAAATTCACAAAAAAGATTTTTTACCTTTTGCAATCATTTCTCAAAAATAAAAACATCAAAAAGAATTTATTTTTTTTTGTTCTCCTTAGCAATCAGTCATAATTCAAAAAATTCCAAAAAAAAATCTTCAATAAGAGCTTTTTATAAAAGAAAAATTCAAAAAAATGGTAGAAGATTTGTACATTTCACGTAATGAAAATACAAAAAAAAATTCTTTCATTGTTGTAGGTGTCAGTTTTATATAAAGTGTCAAATTAAAAACTCAAAAAAGATTTTACTGACGTTTCATCTTCCATTTTTGGTCGTGTCTCTCAAGTAAAGGTTTAGTTTTTTATGTAATTCTTAATGGTCTAATTTGAATGAACTACACACACCTAATTCTCCTCTATTGGGAGTTAGATACGTAGGCAGCCCTTCGTGGGTTCGGTGATCTTATTTTAAAAAATTCAAAATATTTTTTTCACTCTTTATTTAGAGTAGGTATTTCATATACATCTTCAAAATAAAGCTACAAAAAAAAATTCTTTAATAGGTTCAAGTTTCATTTTCATATGAAATTCAAAATTGAAAACTCAAAAAGATTTTTTTTCGATAATCATAGGTTTCATTTTGTATAGGATTTTAAAGCTGAAAAATTCAAAAGATTTTTGTCAATACTTTTTATAATTTTTTATTTTCTTTTCTTCTTAAAGTTTTAAGAAAAAAAAAAGTTTGATTGGCCATGTTATGTCAAAACTTTATGAACTGCACACAGCTTATTCTCTTGTCTCGGGAGTGAGATACGTAGGCGACCTTCTAGGGATCAGTGATATTTTCAAAAGAAAAAAAGAAATAAAAGAAGAGAAAAAGATTTTGTGGAAATGTTGAACTCTAACACATTTTTTATCTCTTGTTCAGTTAGTTTAAGGTGGTTGGTTTGTGGCATTCTGGCTTGTCCTCCATATCACACCAAATCAAAAGAAGGGCTAGTTTTGTCTAGCAAGGATATAGGAGTGACATTATGGATCAAACAAAGAGTCAGGAAAATAAGAGTTTAAAGCAAGAGATTAGAGACTAAGGAAACAAAGGACAGAAATGCATCGAGCTTGGGCCAGCACGTTGCCTCCTTCTCCATTTCCCACTATTGATCATTACAAATACCTTGAGTTTTCCACCAAAATCACAAAGTCATTTTTCTACTGTTGTTGATGCACCACAACATGCCTCAAAATTATTCCACGTCAACTACATCTCAATACTTCCACTACTATTTCTATAGCTCCTCAGCATAAGCCTACTACATTCACAACACTACACGTCGTCTGTGATTTTATTGCTCAATCCTCTACTGAAACTTCCACATTGGCTATCTACCCAACGGTTGAGCTTCCCCATACTGCTAGTGGGTCCATGTTCAATACTCTTGATGATCATTGTTATACTCCTGAGCCTACTTTTAAGTTAATTGGAGCACTAAAATTTCTTAACAAGAAGCCTAGTGTGTCGGAAGAGCCAGAGAAAATGGTTAGAAAAATGAAGAGTGCGAAAAATGTTAGGAAAAGTTTCCTAGTACTTGTGGGTAAAAAAACATGTTTCATATAAAAATTGGGGCATGTCTTCAAGTGTTAAACTTTCTCCAAGCCTTGAGATATCAAAATTTGAGGAGCATGATGGACATGAGGATTCTGTGAAATATATGGGATAATATTGCAATCAATTAAGAAAAATTGGAGGAAAGAAGAATGAGGAAGATGTAAATGCTATTGTACTTGGACAACGAGCACGTCCAAGAAGACCACATCGCCGTTACCCTCAGTCTCAAGCCCAAGATCATACCCAAACTCCATATAATCACTCTAAAATCCATTATACTTCATTTCCCTACCTCCATACCTAGTATATAGTGCACAACCATATGTTCAACCGTCTTCTTACTCATAATGGTGCACACCAACTCCTCATAGTCATCATCCAACTCCACAAACATATCAAATCCCTTATAGGATCGATGTTTGATCTAAGTCAAATAATAAAAAATGGCAGAAGTCTAGGGATAGTTTTACGCTAATTGGAGAATCTTATGCTATTCTGTTCTAGAGATTTGTACAATGGGGCATGATCACTTCTCTCATTGGGTACACTCCTAATTCATATTCAAGAAATTTTGATTCTAATGTACGATGTGCATATCATTCTAATATTCAGGGTCACAGTATTGAAGCTTATCGTGCTTTGAAAAGAGAAATAGAAAAGATGATTCAAGATAAATTGATTATGATGTAAAACATTGACAGTGGTGAAAGCTCTAGTCATGCTGATGTGAAAACCAGTGGCTAAGATGTCAGGCTCAACAATTGGGAAGTCACTCCTTTCCTTACTTGAAAGGATTAGTGGTAGTTTATTTTTTTTCATTTTATTTTTCGAATTATTTCAAGGTTGTAGTTCGGAATCTATCTTTTTTTGTTTCTCTGTCGTCTTTGTTTAAACCTTTCTATCTTTTCTTTCAATAAAATGTGGTGTCCCTTGATTGTTTTGTCTTATTTTAAGTTGTTTATTTGTCTTATTAACACAATACATTGTATATTGGGATTCTAGTGTTATGACATACTTGAAGAATTTTTAGCCAGATCTTAAGATCCAGTTTTAATCATAAAACATTGAATCAGAGGGCTAAATTTAGAAAAAAAAAGCATTAGAGAAAATAGATAGAGTGTTGAAGAATTTGGTGATTAAGTTGAAGCCATCTTAAAAAATCAAGGCATTTATTTTAAAAATCACAAGAATAACTTGATCGTCAATTGAAAGGCATATCTCAATTAAGTCAAATAGTGGATGCGCGATCCTATGTCAAGAGGAACAAAAAGAAAATAAACTCCACGAAATCATGAGACATTCAATATGAGGAATGTACAACAAAAGTGGAGTTGTATGTTGAACAAACACAAAAGAAGTAGTGAAACACAAGCTCAGTTAAAGTTATTGCTGTAAAACTATCACAAATGATCTTTATCTTTCACTTCATATTGCGTGATATGTACTTGCATTTTCAAGGATTGATATGGCGAAGGCATTTCATTCTGCTATCCAAATATTATGTCATTCTTTATTTACCCTATTTGAGCTTTAGTTCTATTTTCTTTCATACCCTCTTTTGGAATCAAGATAGAGTCAACAAAGTTCGAAAGAAAAAATGTCGAGCAAACAATTGAGTCAAAAAAGTTCCAAAAAATGTCAAAAAGAAAGATAAAAGAGTGTTAAGAAAAATAGATGCAGAAAAGTTCCAAAGAGAAAAGAGTCAATAAAAGAGACAAGGAAATTAGAGTCAAGCAAAGAAACAAGTTGTCGGAACTACATGTGACCTAATTCTCCTCTCTCAGGGTTAAGATAAGTAGGTTGTCCTACTCTGGGCTCAGCCTAACCAAATAAACAATTTAGGATTACCCAATCAAAAGAAACTAGTGCATGAGTTAATCTTTGTTGTTTGAATCAATTCTAAAAGGTTTGAGTCTCACCCAAATTTAAGTGTCATTTAGGCCTCATGTCATCCTTTATTTCTAACTCTATCCAAAAGTCAAGTTACAATCAAAGAAAGATCTTCAGATCAATCTTTGAGAATATTAAGGCTAAGCATGCAAGGGATATAATGACGTATTTGAGTACTACTTGTCTTCATCAGCATAAGGAATCAAGAGAGGAATAAAAATAAGAGAGTCTTATCGGTGAAAACCCTCATAATCACCATAAGATGATTCTGAGTTGAGAGAAATGAAAACAATGAGTTTTATCAGTGAAAACACTCATGGGAACCGTAAGACAATTCTAAGTTGAGATAAATGAAAATAAGAGAGTAGCATCGGTGAAAACCCTCACGGACACCATAAGGCAATGTTGAGCTGTGAGAAACAAAATGAGAGAGGCTTTTTTATGAAAACCCTTCAAGGCGTCACTAGCCAAATGAGGTCTCTGAATGCAATTGGGCCAAGGAAGCAACTCAGTTTTAGAGCCATTAACTCAACAACAATTGGTGAAAATTTTGGATTAAAAGATCATGTAGCTTAATCCAAAATGCATGGCATAATCATTAGAATTGATTGTCATTTTCAGATAAATTATTCTTTTCTATATTTTCGAAAAGGGACAAACATTGTCTTTTCTTTCTTTTTATATTTTTATTTTTGTCCTTTTGAGTCTGTCATTCGAACAAAAAATCATTTTTCTCATGTCTTTGAGTCAAGTCCATGTCAAAACAAGTTAGAAAAGCTTTTAAAACTTGCTACCAAATTTTTCAACTGCACCAAGCAAGACAAAAGGACAACACATGAAAGAAACATGATTGTAAATTGAAATACAACAAGCAGGAATTTTGTCGGAAAATAAGTTTAGGAATTTGTGGAAATACCAAGGGCAATGAAAAATGCTAATGATTGGAGATAAGATATTAATGTGACAAGTACAGGAGAAATCACCTCAAAAGTCAAAGCCACAAGCCAACCACCCTGTTTTAAACTCACAAGTTTTCTTTGTATGAAACAGGAACAGTTGCTACATTCAAGTCAAAGGCTTCAAAGTGCAAATATCTAGAGGTACAATTCCTCATTTCTACAAATTCAAGAGTAGTGTTGTAGTACATGTTTGGTAATCACAATTGTGGTAAAACTCATCATCTTGTACCCCTAAGAGACACATTCTCTAATTTGGGTCTTTCATTATAAAAGTGCACTTCCTAATTTGAGTCTTCAATCATCAAAGATGAATTTTTAGTAGGAATATTTCACTTTCACGCTTAAGAGAGGGACTTATTGGTATCAGTCATTCAATTTTACCCTCAAAAAGTGCATTTGTTGATCAGAATCTTGATTCATCTTGGTATTATGCATTGTTGCAAGTAGTTGTGATTGGGTTTGACACCCGCAAAAGCTTTTGATGATAAACTGGGGAAAAAAAAATTTAATTCCTATAATTTGGAAATTCACTTTAGGACCCTCCTATAAAATGAGACTTTATTTTTTTGGAAAATGGAATTTTTCTTTTATCATAATCTTTGTGTGGGATAATTTTTGTTCTAGCTTTGATTTTGATTTCAGAAGCCCGCCTGGAGAACAGGGTGATAAAATTACAAGTCAGGAGTCCGCCTGAAGAATAGGGTGATGAAATTAAAAGTCAGGAGCCCACCTGAAGAACAAGGTGATGAAATTGCAAGTCAGGAGCCCGTTTGAAGAATGGAGTGATGAAATTGAAAGTCAGGAGTCCGCTTAAAGAATAGGGTAATGAAATTTAAAGTTAGGAGCCCGCTTAAAGAACATGGTGATGAAATTAAAGGTTAGGAGCCCGCCGCCTAAAGATCAGGGTGATGAAATTAAAGGTCAGGAGCCCACCTGAAAAACAGGGTGATGAAATCGAAAGCCAGGAGCCCGCCTGAAGAACAGGGTGATGAAATTAAAAGTCAGGAGCCCTCCTGAAGAACAGGATGATGAAATTGCAAGTCAGAGCCCGTCTGAAGAATAGGGTGATGAAATTACAAGTCAGGATCCTGCTTGAAGAATAGGGTGATAAAATTGAAAGTCATGAGCCCGCTTGAAAAACAGGGTGATGAAATTACAAGTTAGGAGTCCGCCTGAAGAACAGGGTAGTGAAATTGCAAGTCAGGAGTACGCCTGAAGAACAGGGTAATGAAATTGCTAGACAGAAGCCCTCCTGAAGAACAGAGTGATGAAATTACAAGTCAGGAGCTCGCCTAGAATAGGGTGATGAAAGTTAAAGTAAAGAGACCGCTTGAAAAATATAGTGATGAAATTGAAAGTCAGGAGCCCGCCTGAAGAACAGGGTGATGAAATTGCAAGTTAGGAGCCCGCTTGAAGAATAGGATGATGAACTTAAAAGTCAGAAGCCCGCCTGAAGAACAGGGTAATGAAATTAAAATTAAGGAGCCCATATGGGAATAAGGTGAAGAAACTGAAAGTCAAGAAACAACGTGAAGAAATTAAAAGTCAAGCAACAAGGTGAAGAAATTGGAAGCCAAGCCGCAAAGTGAAGAAATTGTAAGTCAGGAGCCCGCCTGAAGAATAGGGTGAAGATTTTCAAATTCAGGTTCGAATTCTGAAGTACCACTGATAGAACATGGTTAATTTTTAATTTCATCTCCAACATTAAATTTTGTATGGAGCCCAAAGAAGATCAGATCTTTTGTTAATTTTGGAAGCATATGAAACTCAAGTCAAGAGTCCAGAGAAGCTGTATAGATAGGGATTTTGTAATTTTTGCTATTCTTTTACTTTGTAATTTTTATTTTTGATGTAATGATAGAGCCGCAGACCAGAACCTGGACAGGACCTCACTCGACTCTCCAACTCGGCATAGTCCATCTCCTTGTCAACCCTAAAACTACTTGTGACTTGACTCCCACACAACTTGGGATAGTTAGGACGCCCAAAATCAAGAATCAGTTGCCCTTCTTCCTTCTGTTTCTTTATTTTGAATAATGGCCCAGACAAAATTCTGTCTTGTTGTCTACTTTTTTGTCTGAAAACACTTTGTGTTTACACCCAACGAGAGGCATGATTTAGACATATAATTTTGTCCCTCCCAAGAGTGAACTTTTACCCATTTACCCTTGTTTTACTATGTACCCTACCCCCATGTTATAATCCCTCCACTAAAAGCCAAATAAACAAACTCTTAACAAATTAATCACTCACCCAATGAAATTTCAACACCATCTACCTTATCCTAATCACCTACCTCTACCATCCCTACCCCATACCCACGTGCCCCCTACCCCTAACCTTTTTTACATTTTTCTTTTCCTTTCATATATATTTGCACACACCCATTCACAATAGGTGGGAGAGTACATAGAGGCACACACAACTCACACGCACCATGACATACACAGCACACAATTTTAACATGGACACTACTCCATTTACATCTTCTCCATAGAATACACTAAAAAAACACACATATTATAGGGAAATTCTCTATTCTTTACACACTTACACACCAATCGAGTACAACACACACAGAGCACAAAAAAACACAGTCAACTCTCATAATTCATAGACCAAACACACACACTAATATACGTGTACATACGCACTGAAATAGAAGAAAAATAGTGAAAACATAGAGGTTTGAGAGTGAATATGAAGAGAGAAGGAGAGAAATTAGTAAACAAAGAGAGAGAAATTGAGGATTAAGAGAGAGAAAAGAAATGACGAACAGTTTTTTCAGCAAACTCTCACCGAAATACACCAAAACTAATCGGCTCACCCACCATTGGAGCACTAGCAACCAAGAAACAATGAATGAGCTCTATTTCGACCGAATTCCATTGAGCCCATCATCGGCAAACATCGACTGAAATCCCTCCTCCACTGCTGTTACTGTTTCAATAGTGAAATCCCTTGTCCAGCGAATACAATCAATTGGGTTTGGTTTTTCCTTGGCAACATCCAGTGGTGCAATATAGAGTTGAGGGTCGAGTTTGGTCACTCACTGAAGTTCAACTTTGAGGTCTTCGGATACAGTTTTTGTCTTCTCATTTGATTAATATTTGAGTTCAAAAGCTTCAAATTAAGGTCCAATTATACTCTTGTTCTCTTTTAATTTTGTTAAATTTATTTATTTTTATGTGCTAGATGAAAAGTTCTTGAATATGTGTCTATTGTGATCATGTTAAATTGTTGGGATTATATTGAATGTGTTGGATGCATCCGAATAAGGAAATTGAATATGGTTTGATTAACGATTGATAAATTTTGATTTGGATGAGAAATCAATTATTGAAGAATAGAATCAAAGGTGGAAATTGAAAATCAATAAAAGGTGAATATTGGTTGTTTTGGTTCATTCTTGATTATTTAATTTGGAATATGCATCGATTTTGGTTAACCTCGATAGTATCATGTCTAGGCCGAGGATTGATAAGCAAATCTTAGGTTGTGGGTAGACAACTCGTAGGATTCTATATCATCAGATGTATAAATATTTGTGTTGAGTGATTTCTTCATTTTTAGCACATTTCATCAGATGTATTCATTCATCGGGGAATGCCCCGAGGTCACATTGTACTTATTCATCGGGGAATACCCCGAAGTTCATGTACGCAAAAAAGGCTCGTGATCAAGGCCCAAGGCATCGGGTAAATCATATTTAGGATAGTTCAGATAGCTTAGATTTTTATTTCAGCATTTTTATTTGTGTTTGTAATAAATTGGACTGGACATTAAATTTTGGATTTTCATTTTTTTGGTTTGTGTGTTTTATGTGGTTTATTCACCTCATAGTGTCTACTAATCGATATACTCCACTAAGTGACCATGGTCGAACCACGGGATCGAGGGGTGCCTAACACCTTCCCCTCGGTCAATAGAATTGCTTAACCGAAATCTCTGTTCGTGGACCAGTTTTGAAAGAGTCAAAAAATTATTTTGAAAAAGAATTTTTGAAGGTGACTTGGCACACCCGATTATGCCAAGTGGCGACTCTTAGTTTAAACGTAATAATCTTTTTCGAAGCAAATTTTCCTTTTTGTCACTTAATAATAAAGCCCTTCCAAACTTAAAATTCTAAATTTTTGGTTAAAAAAAGGGGTGTGGCAATTATCCCCAAAATTTCATTTCAGTTGTTTTAAGATTCACAACAGCGATTTTTTTATCTGAAGTACCACGATAAAAAATTCACATGGCAGTGTGTCTATATCACACATTCTTGGGATGAGCTCGCACCAATTAGCCAATATAAGGGGTGATTAGGACTAGGAATAGCTATTTAGGATTTCCTTGGAAAAGTGTTGTACATATAATCTGGTAAGAAAGAAACATGAGAATCTTCCAAACGAAACAACGAACTACTGCCAAAGTTGTTAAGTTAATTATACAAGAAATGTATTGTCGAGGTACAATGATGTATAGACTACTCAAAAGGCTGCAGCTTCAAAATTCATATCCTAGAATGCCATAGATATTTGGTAGCTTGATGTGTAGTACTTAGATATGGTGTCTAGGAAGGTTTGTGATGCTGCTCATTTTTTCTACTCTTGTACGTTATTGTTTACTTGGTAATAAATATCTTTATTTACCAAAGAAAAAAACATGGAACACATTTAGATTCATAATATATTTTCAATTTTGGACTTGGCTCCTCTCTATTACAAGATCTCTTCATTTTCTTAAGTACATCCTTATAATTTTAACACGTGTCCTTTTAATGATCTAATGGGCCATATTTATTTAATTAACCAACACAATTTAACTATGGTAAACAAGTTTCTGGCCCCAAATATTTTTTTTGAATAATTTTTTATCTCCAAAATTTTTACATTAAGCAAAATCGCTTCTGTCAAGTTTATATCTCCCGTAGCTTGTTTGTTGTGATAGAGACAAATTTTTTTATTTTGCTTTTATATTTCACCCTGATTGATTTAGATGTTTTACGAGGTTTTTTTTTTTTTCAAAAAAATTGTTTCTCCACTTCAGTTTTTTGTTGAGACTTTGTTGAGATTAATTAAGTAAACTAATTAAGTAAACAGTTAGTTAATTCTACACATGTTAGTTAGTTAGTAGTTAGCTGTAGTTAATTGTACTGCCTAATTGCTCACTATTCCTCTTGTATAAATAGCCTCTTGTATTGCAATGAGAATTAGTTTTTCAGTTTCCACAAAATATCTTCTCTTTCACATTACAGTTATCACAACTGAGAGATCAACTCACTCCATTAATAGAAGTTCATTATCACCTTAGCTCAATCTCAACATGGTATCAGAGACCAGCAATGGCGACCTATTTTTTCTTCTGTTAGCTATTAATTCAATTCCCACATCATTGTATCCTTGTTACCCCCATTTCTGACCTCCATATTTTGACTTTACGATTTCTCCTTCTGTCCTATTTTTCTCTGTAATTCCTTCCCTGTTCTTGATCCCACAATTTTCATGGCTACTAAAACGCCTACACACATTGATGCTCCTCCAGCTCCTACATAAAGAACCTTAGATTCTTCCCATCCTATTTACCTTCATTCTGCTAAGAATGCAGGATCCACTCTTTTACCAGTTGTATTTGATGGTACTGGTTACGATCATAGAGATGAGGTGTAGCATTATCAGTGAAGAATAAGCTAGATTTATTTAATGGTAAAAATACATGACCCGTTAAGGATTCTCCTAATTTTAGCCTTTGGGAGAGGTGCGATAACAAGGTGACCTCATGGATCCTAAATTCATTAACCCATGATTTGACAGACAGATTGTAGTATGTAAATGATGCTCACAAACTTTAGAGAGAACTTGAAGATCAATATAACCAAATCAATGGCGCGAAATTGTACCAGCTCCAAAAAAAATCAATGTTATATCACAAGGAAGTTTGGATATCACTGCTTATTACACGAAGATGAAGAAATTATGGAAGGAATTAAGCACTCTCGCCTCTATCATATCCTGCAGTTGCCATTGTTCATGTAGTGCTAAGGCTTGTATGCGCAAAGTTGAACAGCACATGAAATTAATTCAATTCCTTATGGTACTAAAGAAGTCTACGCTGCTGTGAGAGGTAATATCCTCATGATTAACCCACTCTCAAATATGACTCAATTCTTTGCTATTCTAATTCAAGAGGAGAAACAAAGAGAGGCAAAAAATCATAATCAACTAGATTTGGGAACTACATCATTGAATGCACATGGTACAGCTAATTTAGGATTTAGAATGAATTATCAAGAGAAGCATTTTTCTAATCAGATCACTAGATAGAGCAACAATAAGCACAATATTAATCAGCATTCCGGACAAGGTCCCACATCCTATGGTAGTAACCAGTTCAACAACAATGGATTCCCTAGTAATTCTAGTGGTCATAAGATTGGTCAACCTCATTTCTTCTGTGATATTGTAAAAAGCCTGGTCATACTGAGGATAAGTGTTATAGGCTGCATGGACTCCCATAAGACTTCAAATTTCTAAAGAAAGAAACTCTGCATCTACTTCATATGTTTACGGTATTGCTCCTAGTACAACAAATGACAATCAAGATCTTCTCAATAATAACAATCAATCCCAAGTAAGCAACGCTACAAACTTATCCAAAGAACAATACAACCAACTACTCAGCCTGTTGAACAACCTTCAGCCATCAGATATAAGGATGGACTCTAACATCACCAATGTTGCAGTTAACTTTGTAGGTACTATTGCTTGCCACTCACTCATAACAAAGATAGGAGAACTACCATGTGAATGTGATTCATTATTTATTGATTCTTAGATTTTAGACTCTAGGTCCTCTCATCACATGACATTCAACAAGACCTTATTAACCAACATTAGAATAATTACCTTATCCCTTCCTTGTGTCCTTACCAAATGGTTATAGAGTCAAAGTTAATAAAATTGGTGATGTCCTCATTAATCTAGTTCTGACCTTGTACAAAGTGTTATATGTGCCTAGTTTCAAATTTAACCTCATATCTGTTAGTTGTTTGACTTCTCAACTCTTCAATCCTGCCTCGATATTTTTGTTAGTTTCTGCCAGTCTATCCTTATTACTTAAGTTTAGTGTCTGTTTTGGTGTCCAGTTATGAGGATGTTTGGAGCTCTTTTTTTGTCATTTTGCTCGAATTTTAGTCTATGGTTCTTTGTCTTGAGTTAGGGGTCTATTAGAAACAGCCTTTCTACTCCCCCGGGGGTAGTGGTATGGACTGCCTATATTTTACCCTCCCCAGATCCCATAATGTAGGAATATAGTGGGTTTGTTGTTGTTGTTGTTGTTGTTGTTGTCTGACTTCTCAGCTCAGGAGCATGGTCAGTTTCAACAATGGTTGTTGTGTTTTGCAGGTCGCTTCACTGAAGAGGCCTCTGGAGATTGGTAGAGCCAAAGATGGACTATACTATCTCTGCTCCAAGTGTACAACAAGCACTCGAGTATAGTTGCATCTTGCAAGTCTGATTCACCATCTTTTATTCCATCCCAATTTTATAGTTCTTGTGCTAGGTTGTCCAGTCCCAATTATGGTTTCTGTAAATACAATAAACAGACTATATCAATCCATCATAACCATTTTGTAAATAATTCATATTTTAGTTCAAACAAAGAAAATTGTTCTGTTAGCCATTCTTTAATTTCTGCATCAACTCATGCATCTTATAAAAATGGCAATGATCTCTTGTGGCATTTGAGACTAGGCCATGTACCTTTTGTGAAAATGAAGGGAATATCCTCACTACCACACTTGTCACCTAAACAACCTTTTACTTGCTCAATTTGCCCAATGGCTAGACAGACAAGACTCTCTTTTCTAGAGAAAACCACCTCCATAACAAAACCTTTTGATATCTTGCATGTTGATATGTGGGGACCATACCATACACCTACCCATGATAATCATAGATTTTTTCTCACACTAGTTATAATTTCAGCAGATCAACTTGGACTCATTTGATGACCAGAAAAAGTAATACTTTATATGTCATCAAATCCTTCATTTTCCTTGTTGAAAATTAGTATGCTACCACTGTGAAGATCCTCGGATTTGATAATGGATCAGAATTTGTCAATAGTGAAACAAAACACTACCTTCAGTCCAAAGGTATTTTACACCAGAAAATATATTCTTACACTCCACAAAAAAATGTATTGTAGAGAGAAAACATAAATATCTCCTAGAAATAGCAAGAGCCTAGTTATATCAATCAAAACTACCCCTTTTATACTGGGGAGAGTGCATATTGACTGCTATATACCTAATAAACAGAATACCATCTTCAATTTTAGGCAAAAAATGCCTATATGAGCTACTACACCAAAGACCACCATTATATGATCACCTTAAGGCCTTTGGTGGTCTATGTTATCCTACCATTCTCAAAGGACATAAAGATAACTTTGAGCCAAGAACCACTCCTCACATCTTTATAGGATACCCTTTTGGTATCAAAGGTTACAAGGTGTTAGACTTAGCCACAAAAAGATTGTCCATTTCTAGGGATGTTATGTTCCATGACAACATTTTCCCTTTTGCATTATGTCCTGATAAATCTACCTTCCCTTTTGTTTTACAATCAATAAAGTCTTACTTCAGCAATTCTTCACAATTGAACACTAATACACATTCCACTAGTACTGGTTACCTGGATGCTGGTGATATCACGAATTATGTTAACACTGAATCTGCCTACACTGAAACCACACAAACACCTCATGTTGCATCACTAGAAACCAGTGATAACACACCTACATCAACACTTACTGATACACTACCTTTTACACCTGGTCCACTTGCACCAAGAAGATCTTCCAGAGTCCATACAATACCTACCTACCTTCAAGAATACAATTACACTCTACCTGGGTTCCACATCAAACCTGCTAATGCAACCACTAGTCTATTAAATTTTTCTCTTTCTTTACCAGTAGTCTCCCTATCATTGACAAATAATTGCACCTCATTCACATCACTTACCTAAGATAGTCAAGAGATAATGAAAAATATATCACTTGCTAGTGAACCCTCTTCTTATAAGGAAGTATCTTTGAATCCTACATGGCAACCTGCTATGACACAAAAATTTGAGGCACTTTATGCAAATCAAAATTGGGATCTAGTGAAGCTGCCGGCTAATAAGAAAGCCATAAGATATAGATGGGTATACAAGATCAAACACAAAGCAGATGGAAGTATAAAAGGGTTTAAGGAAGGACTTGTAGTTAAAGGTTTTACATAGCAACAAGGTTTTGACTACACAGAAATATTCTCACCAGTGGTAAAGATGACAACCATCAGAACCTTACTGAGCTTAGCCATAAAAAAAGGATGGCCACTATACCAACTTGATGTCAACAATGCATTTTTGCATGGGGATCTAAAGAAAGAAGTCAACATTGAATTACCACCAGGACTCTCAGTTGACCAAGAGGGTTTAGTTTGTAGGTTGAAGAAATCTTTATATGGTTTAAAGCAAGCAAGTAGACAGTGGTATGACAAACTAACTGAGTCCTTGTGTTCAAAAGGTTTTGTGCATTCAGCCAGTGACTATTCCTTGTTTTACAGAAAGACTAACAAGTCATTATGTCTTGTTGTTGTCTATGTTGATGATGTTATCATCACTGGAACTAACATGTGTAACATCCAAGATCTCAAAAAATTCTTGCACTATCAATTTAAGATTAAGGACCTGGGAAAGCTACACTATTTTTTAGGACTGGAGATACTCTATACAACTAATGGTGCCTTGATCTCTCAGAGAAAGTTTGTTGCTAATTTAATCAAAGAATTTGATTTCTTAAACTACACCAAATTTTCATCACCATTAGACTCCACAGTTAAGTTGTATGCAGACAAAGGGAAACTATTGTCTGATCCTTCTGTCTACAGGAAACTAGTAGGGAAACTAAATTTCCTTACTAACACAAGGTTAGATATTACCTACAGTGTACAATATCTTAGTCAGTTTATGTATGCTCCAAGGGAACCACACTACTAGGCTGCATTACATGTGCTGAGATACATTAAAAATGACCTAACTTTAGGACTTTTTCTATCCAACAAACCAGACTATACTGTCTTAGCACACTGTGACTCAGAATGGGCCTTATGTCCTGATTCTAGAAAATCAGTAAGTAGTTATATTGTGTTCCTTGGTGATACTCCCATCAGTTGAAAGTCCAATAAGCAGTCCACCATCTTATTCTCATCAGCAAAAGCAGAGTATAGGTCCCTCAGAAATGTAGTAAGAGATTGGTTTGGATTGATAGAGTTAAATGAGTGCCCCACCAAACCTATTTCTATTTATTGTGATAGTGAAGCTGCAATTCATATTGCAAGGAACCTTGTGTTCCATGAGAAGACCAAACACATAGAAGTTGATTGTCATTTTGCCAGAAACGAGCTTCATGATGGACTCATCAGCCTACAGAATATCTCAACCACACAACAGCTAGCAGACATTCTTACCAAAGCCCTTAGTGGTGTCAAACATCACTCTATCCTTGGAAAGTTGTCAATGCAGTCCTCACCTCCAACTTGAGGGGGGTGTTGAGATCAATTAAGTAAATTAATTAAGTAAACAGTTAGTTAATTAATTCTGCACACATCAGTTAGTTAGTAGTTAGCTATAGTTAATTGCACTGCCTAATTGTTCACTATTCCTCCTGTATAAATAGACTCTTGTATTGCAATTAGAATTAGTTTTTCAGTTTTCACAAAATATCTTCTCTTTCACATTACAGTTATCACAACTGAGAGATCAACTCACTCCATTAATGGAGGTTCATCACCACCTTAGCTCAATCTCAACAGACTTCAAGATCTATAAATTAAAATCTTCTCTTTATACTTTTAATATAAAACTAAGTCAAGGAGCTAGATAACGAACTTGGGAAATATGACAGGATCGATGAAACTTGAAAGGTGTTTTTTACTAGCATGTGAAGAATAAAAAATACACAACATTAAATACAATCTAAAGAATTTGAGGATGAAATGTAAAAAAAGTTTGAAGAAAAAAAAAGATTCAATTACTACTGCTAAAAATTTAGTATTGGGAGATGATGATTTTTCATAAAAGATTTGGGATAGCTAGAAGGAATTCAAAGTAAATGAATTGTTTACCATGAGGAGAGAAACTTGTTTACCATAGTTAATTTATTTTATTAATTAAATACATCTGATCCATTAGATCACTAAGATGACATGTCAAATTATAAGGTTATACTTGAGAAAATGAAGAGATCTTGGATACCATAACAACCTTTACATTGTCAATGAATGTAAATTAAATTCATTTTGTTATTTTTTTTCTTCGTAAAATGGTTACACACCATGTCAGTGGCTTCCTTAACACTTCGTCTATGCAAATGGTCTCACCAATAAGAAGTGTGGTTTGATTATAAGAGATGAACGACAAAGGTCATGGAATTTAAAGCTAAGTTCTTGCAAAACTCAAGCCTATATTATTGGTGGATGGCACAAATTCAGTGCTGATAATTGCTCAAAAAGGGGAGATCGCATAATGTTTGAGATTGTTACGAACGGAGAGATACTGATATGGAAATTTCAAGTTGTTACTAATCAACTAACTCCATTGCAGAAGTTTCAAGGCAAGTTTTCTCATCTTACCCGCCCCTTATTTCTTTGGTGATCATTTTCATTTTCATATATGTGTTTTATTCTGCATTGTGTAAGTATTAGGTCTTGGATTGAATCTTTTTTCTTTCGTATGTTTTTAAAAGTGTGTAAACCATTTTATTTTACCCTTTTCACCAAATACAAATAAAAAATGGACTTAATTCCATTAAAACTGTTTCTGTTCTATTTCATATCACTTGTTTCTATCAGCATATTAGTTGTTATCCTAAATATTATTACACTTCCTTATCAAGTTTTCTCTTTCTTTTGCCATGGTTTTCTTAATAAGCAGACATTATGAAAAAACCCTCAAACATGAGTCTTATCAATGCACAAGTTGTCGCTTCAACTTCTGGTGATGATGATCATCCTTGTTTTATTTCAACCGTTAAACCTTATTGTTTTAGCAGGACAATTTTGGTAAGTTATTTGAACTGATTTTTTGTTAGGGTTGAAGTTACTTATATACAATAATGTAGGCAACCTAACATGATGGTGTAAGAAATTGTACGCTATTGACTGTACAAAACTTGGAACTCTTTTTGCTGTAGTCCTTTTTTTGCTCCTTCAGCTTACCGAAGATATGACCCTTAATAGGAGGTGTGGAGGTAGAGGATGTTGGGTTCATAGTAGATGAAAGAAGTGTGAATGAAAAAATGGAGAGTAAAAGGGTGGAGGGAATGAGACACTAAAATGGAAAGTGTACTCCCAAATTGGCAAGTTTACTTTCTCCCAAATTAGTAGAAGAAGAGAACTTGAGAGTGTTTATATTAATGAATACTTACTCCACATGAAAAGTGAGGCAAGAAATAATAGATGCCTTGCGCCGTCATCGTCGCTGCTCGGTTTTGGCTTCGGCTTCGGATTTGTCAAAGATCTATCTTATTTTATTTGACAGAAATAAAATAAATAAATTCAATCCGAAAAGTGTTTTGGAGTTAGTGAACTGGTGCCACTGTTTCAACGAATCGTTGCACAATGAAGTGATGCACTGTTTCAGCAAAATACTGCACTGTTTTGGGTAAACAGACATGCATTTTCAGAAACATCACACCTCTAAGATGGACCATTGTCTCTTTTCAGAAGAGACATCTCTTGGCTATAAAAACCTGATTTCATCCACAGGTTTTGTAACAGAAAAAATTTCAGATTACAAACTTCTTCTTGTCTTAACAAAAAATTTGTGTGTGATCATTCAACCCGTTGAGTGCGTTCGAAGAATCCGCCTATTTGAGGTACCGCTATAATCGGATTGAAGGCCATTTTATCCTGGGAGGAAGATTCCATAACCTCGGGTATAGTGAGGGGAATTATTCCTTAAGGAAAGTCCGTGAATTCAGACGACTTGGCCTTAATCATTTATGTTTCATCTTTATTTTTCTGAAAAAAAAATAAATACACCTCTTGGAAAGGTCATTTTGATCTTGTGTTGAGGGTATTTGATACTTCATTGTGTTCTTGTTTATACTTGAACTCGAGTTGAAGTTGTTGTTTTACTATACAGATTTCTGCGTACCCGAATATATTGTGGGAAATAACAGAGGATTCTAATAGAAGGCTCGTAGTATATAGTTTGCAAATATATCTCTGTAGCTATATGATTTCTATATAACATCTCTCATAGTCATGTAATTATATTGCAAATAGTTCATTTAAATGGTCTTTACCTGATAGTGTTATAGTTTTGAAAATTATATAACATCACTAAGGATGTCATTTTGAACACAGCACACGATGGGGGTTCCCTAACAGATTTTGTAACAACCTTAATTTCATATAAATAATGTATTTTGCAGGCAAATATTCCGGAGAGATTGAAAAGGGAGAGGACATTGAAGCAAGTTGACTATTTAAATGAAAAATTGGTTGACCCAATGTATGGAGTAAAACTTCAAAAACTATGTATATGTTTCTACAAAATCGCCATGTAAGGTAAGTAAACTCGGAAGTAATGACCGACTAGCCGGCCGCTGATGACTTAGTATGGCTTGGTTGTGGTTGTATAAACTATGTGGATTAGTTGAACGTTATCTCGTTTCCTAGCAGGATAGATTTGCTGGTAGGTTGGTGCATTGTACATGTTTCCCTGTTTATATTGTTTCCCCAGTAGTAGCAGCATTTGTCTCATAGTCTCTCTTGCGACTTCTGTTACTCCTCGTTGTGTACTGAGCTTCAATTATCACATTAGTTGGTTATGGTGAACGCTCTTCTTTTGAATGCTATGTTATGTTTCCCTATTATTTTCTATGCCATCTTTATTTCTGTATTTTTTAGCTGATTTGATGTTATGTACTCAAGTTGAGGGTCTTCCGAAAACAACCTCTTTACCTCCTGAGCGGAGTTGCCTGTCAAGAACCAAAATTCCTCGGTTAAGTTTACCATATTATCAAGTGTGAGGCGAAAGGGTTTTCCTTCAAAGATGGATTTGTCTGGATGAATCCAAATGCCTCAAAGGCTGTATGGAAGAATGACCATATTAGCAAGATGGAAACTATTACGGCTTATTTGGTATGAGGGATAAGGGATGAGTTCACAGATTAATTTTAAGATGAGTTTATTTCATGTTTGATTGAGATAAAATTACAAGATAATTTGTTTCCCAACCAAGCGAGCTATAATTAGTGATCAACATAGATGGAATGATGAGTGATATGTTCTTGAATCTTGATGCATGATAGGACATATATATAGTCGCACGGGGTTTACCTAGTACAGTTTACATCTCCTGTGTGGTTTGCGAGCTATTACACAGTGAGGGGTTTACCCGGTGCGCACACAGTGCTCACCACAGAGTGCTCACCCGAAGGGCAGAGGCTGTGACAAAGGGTGTAGCGGCTGCGGGTTTTCCTGGAGTTTCCAAAAAATAATATTTAAATGCTTGATAATCATACATCGCCAATTCCACCGGCATGCTATTTTCCAATCACTTTTACTTAACTTTCTTTTATGCATAAACTCTTCATTACGCACACGTGTAAATACTAGTCTATGAAAACGTGCATTGTACGTTTGTCTCAAGTTATTTAATATAAAATTTGAATTGTTAATACTATAATATAAGTGGTACATATATTTTACAAAAAAAAAAAAAGTATCAACTTTTAATTTAAGTAAATATTCTTGTAAACTTGATGCTACTTTAATGGTATATATAGTACTCCAGTTTAAACACAAATTAAATACATACTTGAACATATATAATAAATTAATTACCTTGTAAAATTAATGATTATTCATGAAAAATACAAAATTAAATTGATACATACATTCAATTCCATCGCGATCATCTCAAGCAGTCATACATACAAAATTATATATCCTCTTTCACAAACTCGTTTCCATTTCTCTTATCGTTTTCATACTACTAAGTTCTAATACATTTCTTTCGCTTAAAAAAATAGAAATAGAATCTTACATGGTGAGAGAGGAATTAAGTAAACTTCTTAATCTTTTTGAAAGAGATCATCAGCCTCTATTGTTGACAAACATGGACAAAGACATCAAATAAAGTCCCTTATTCTTGAGGTCCATATAGCTTTTGTTCTTTTCATCAAAAAACATAGTATTGCTTCTTTCTACTATCTCCATTTCTTGAGTTTGTCTAGAGCCACCTTCAAACTAATAACCAATTAACAATGAATCAAAAACAATATTAGTTTGTTTCTCCCTTTCAAAAGTAAGGAACCATATTAATACAATATGAACATAGTGAAACTTGGGAAGGATGGGTGTGTACATAATCTTATCCTTAATTTATGAAGGTAAGTAAGTCGTTTTGATAATATCTCATCTCAAGTAAAACATATCAAAAGAAAACTCCTACCTTAAAGATAAAGTTGATGTTTTCAATACAACCTCAACTCAAATTTAATGACTTTACATTTTTCCTCCGACAATCCACATAAAAGATTATCAATTTTATCTACCCCTAAAAATCAATTAATATTTGTTCTAAACTTCTTCCATCCTATAGTCAGTTTCAATTTCTACATTAACTTTAATATTAGGAAGAATATGGACATTTTTTTTAATCAAGTAATCTCTGTTTGAAAGTTAGTTTCTCGACTTTCTATTTCCACAAAGGACCAAAATGTTAATGTCTTCCTCTATTTATTCTCACGACAAGCTCATTCAACTCCACATGACCTTTAACTCTTTAGTGGTTAATCTTATCGAATGGAACTCATTTTGCTCAATTGTACATTATTTTGACATGATTCATGCATGTACATTAGTTTGAGTAGGTGAAGAATTTGAATTGATCATGAAAATGATACTGAATTAGAGTGTGAGCTTTGTCATGCCATACACCCTTTCAGTAGCTATCCACACAAGTATAGAATATTTAAGTGTGAATAGAAGTCAAGAACAAATTCGAGGCGTTGACCCTTTATAAACGTCACAAGCGATGACCTATAGCCTTTATTATATTATAGAAATTATATGAAAACTGAAAGAACGTTATTTGAAGCTTCAATCTGAGTTATTATGCAAGCATGGGTTGTGAATGACTTTCCATTGGTTAGTATTATGTTGATCTTCTCTTATATAGAGATGAAAAGCCTCTTTTTTAATGAAAAAATTGTGAAAAGAGAATCAGGTTAGGAAGTTATTGTTGAATTGTTATTTCAATAGTATGCTCAATTTTTATTCATCTTCATTTTGTTTCTTTTGTCGACAGTTGACTTAGTTTGAGAAGATGAATTTACCTTTTCTGACTAATTTAAGTGCTAGAATTTGATCATTTGCTGGGTGACTCTGAAGCTCCTGTTGCATATGATAATGGCGTGACTTATATGTTTATACAGCACAATAATGACTACTTCATGACCGCATCAAGACAGCATGGATACCTTGACTTCTGAACATGGAAGTAAACTCAAGATGCATATTAACTACTCCCTCCGTTTCGTTTTAGTTGATACTCTTTCTAAAAATATTTGTTTCAATTTAGGAGTTAATAACTCAAATGGTCACTCAACTTTGGACTTTTATACCAGAAAGTCACTCAACTTTGATATTTACTCAGAAAGTCACTCAACTTTCACATTTTTATTCAGAAAGTCACTCAAACTGAATGACTTTCTAAGTAAAAATGTGAAAGTTGAGTGACTTTCTGAGTAAAGATCAAAGTTAAGTGATTTTCTCGGATAAAAGTCCAAAGTTGAGTGACTTTATAGGATAAAAGTCCAAAATTGAGTGACTTTCTGGGATAAAAGTCTAAAATTGAGTGACTTTATGGAATAAAAGTCCAAAGTTGAGGGACCATTTGAGTTATTAACTTTTCAATTTAGTTAATATTTTCTTAATGGGTGTGTCAAGTCCATAGGGGTCAACTAATATGAAACGGGGAGGATATGTTATATTCAGCATGGTTATAACACTTAAAAACTCATGTGTGATAACTGTGATGTATATAATTTTTTCCCTTGCAATATTAAAAGGAAAAATACATAAAGTAGCATACTTAAATATTAAATTATAAAAAATAGCAACACTTTTATCAAATTACATTTTGTTGCATATGTATTTGTATGTATTTGTATTTTTGTAGCACTATTAAAACATTATGAATATTTATCATAAAGCCAATATATGTTTTTCACTTAGATTATTGGGCCCGCGCTGGCACGGGTTCTTCCATCTAATACAGAGAGATAGGGGAATCGAAAAGCAAAACGTCTTCCATCTAGTACAGATAGACAGGGAATCGAAAAGAAAATGTCTTCAGTTTCACCAAATCAGCTGCCCATTTTAGCTAATCTGTTACCCTCCCTAGCAGATCCACCTACGCTAATAATGAGGAATCTGTAATCAAATAAAATAGACAGAGTATCTAGCATTTTCAGTATTAAACATACGTGCAATCCTCTTTTGAATCTACATTGATCTCGTAGCCATTTCCAGTTCTTGCAGGACATTAATTTCCCCTTTTCTATTACTAGTACTTTTATTGCAAGTACAACTCTGTATAAACACAGTTTTTACATGGCTTCATTTTGTGAATTCTAAGTACAATAAAAGATGAAAATAATACGGACCTTGTATCTAACTCAACCTTAAAAGCTTAACTCATGATGTGAGAATTATCTAAGCCATAATTTAGGAGAGCACGATATTTCGTCATGTGGAACACTCAAACAGAAAGTTGTGATAAGGGTAGATGCAAAACTTGTCACATACCAGTGTTCTGGACGACGAAAGTCGACAAGGGAGACCTCGCCTCGCAGCCAGCACTTGCCTTTCTTAAGTGAGGCGCCAATTAATACCAAAAAATTAAAATATTTAATTGCATCTATAAATAACCAAAATCTCAATAATAATGTATTAACGAATATTCAATTCAAAAACAAAGTAGATAGTAGATAGTAGATACTAAAAGTCTAGAACTAGAATGACTCAATAATTCATAAAACAAGCGACACTAAAACTCCAAAAGTCTATTCCTCTTCAAGAAATTCAAAATCTTAAATAAGAGAGTCGCGGTTTGAGGCTTTGTGCAGATAAAACCCTAATATTGCCTTTTAACTGTTAAATTCATGTCAATTTTTATTTTTATTTTAAATGAACACAAAAACAAAAAAATAACGCCATTGTTTGCCTCTCTATATAGCCGCATAATTGGCTCTAATAGCTTAGCCTCAACAGTCATGCTTGTGGTGGGGGGGATTTTGTCCATTTGGCATGTTATATCAGCAAAAAGTAACATTTATTGAACATGAAATTCATGATACACACTTCTAAAGACATAGGGCATTAGTAGTCTGATTTTTACAAAGACCAGAATTGTCCTGAACTTGAGCTCACCAGCCTAGCTATGCCTAGCAAAACCACAAACAAATCTTACTTT